>NC_056744.1:1107670780-1107763280 GCF_019279795.1 Protopterus annectens | reverse complement strand
CAAATGTCCCACCCAGGATTAGTAAAGAGAGACTGATAGTCACTTGCCTATCAGGGTCCAGGATCTGCACACACTTGGGTCATTGCACTACAAGTAACAATATGACTCAGTCATAGTCCTGCTGGTATAAATGACCTGAGATATATCACTTTGGACTATATAAAGAGAGATATGATGCAGCTCTTGGATTATGTGTCCCAGGCATTTAGCAGCATCCTACCTTCTCCATGGATAATGTCATAATATAAACAGAAACTAACTGAATGTAATAATTTACTTAGATTTTGGTGCTATTCTAAGGGGGTCACAATATTTGTCAGCCTGGAGGATGTGACTGGCAGACCATGCTGTTTTTCAGTGATGGTCTACACCTGCCCCTCCTTCCACCCCACTGTGCCTTTTTTTTATGCCTTGTCAACATTATAAACTTTCCAATATAGGAATATCTGAAGGTGTTACTGCTCAGTGCTAGGACTCCAAACAAGAAACTTCACATCCTGCAAGCTGCCTTCACCCTTGAGAATGTAGACATCTGTGAAGATGTTCATTGTGTTACCCTGCTGCAGTCATCACACTTGGGTTATCCTGCCGTCAGGCGGTCCCGCAGTTGGCCTGAATTCCAAAGTCTTGGTCCAGAGTTGGTTGCTGTCGCTTCTTCCCTGACATCAGTGCGCCAGGGGTACATAAGAGGCATCCGACGCCATTTTCTTCAGTCTTTCTTGCCGCGCAGTGCCTGAAGCAGAAGCAGTTCGCAAGTGTCGGTCGGCCGACACCTGAGATTTTTTAATTGAATTTCAGTCCGAAGTCTTCAATAAAGCTAAGTACCCCGTTGGGGAACCTTTTCTTGCCTCAGTCTGAAGTCAGAAAAAGTTAACAATTGCATTTCTTGTGGGAAGCAAATACCTCATAAGGACTTCCATTCTTTTTGTATTCCTTGCCTAGGCCCAGACCACGACGTCACAGGTTGTCTGTTTTGTACTAGGTTTAATAAACAAACTATCAAATGCCGTTTTGACTTCACACACATTACTTTGGTAGGAAATTTAATTATATCATGCTGTCGGAGCAGCTGACGACTGGCATGCATAAAAAATGCAAGGATAAGGACAGGCAGCCTAGGAACAAGCCAGACTCCAAGGCCTCTGCTGGGCCTGTCGCCAGTTCTCTGGTTTTCAGTGAGGCGCCTACGCAGCCCCTGACGACTGCAGAATTGGAACCCCAGACAACTGCGGATTCTCAAGTGGAGTGTACTAGGCCGATGCAGCCATCTTCATTAGGCCCTTCCGACACCGGAGCAGAAGGAGATCCCGGTGCAGTGGAAACACCTTCAGTTGCAGAAGGTGTCTTCAGACCGACTACACTCACCATTAAATCTTATGCTAAGCTTAAAACTCCAGTAAAACCAAAAAAGTCTGTACATCAGTCTACAGTTCAAGGCCCCATGCCTAAGAAACAGATGCTTAAGATGGCTGAAGATTTGATTACCCTAATCAGGGGTTCCCACCCCCCCCCCCAGATAAAAGACCAAGACAAGAGGAGGATTATGCTTCCTCTGACCAGGTTTCAATTTCCTCAGATTCTTCTGAGGAACAGGATTACACTTTTCCCCCTTATGAAGACTCTGATGCTGAAGACTCTATCCCCTCAGCATCTCCCCCTGAAGACTACTCCTTTGAGGAAACTTTACATACCATGAGGGAACATTTCCACTGGGAAGGCCAGGACTACTCTGATTCTAAGAAAAGGCTCTGAGAGTTCCTTTTACTACCCCAGCACAGATCACTTGCTATCCCTCCAGTTTTAGATATTGTGGATGATGTTTACTTGGAGTCTAGTCTAAATCCAGACTCTCTACCTCCTGCTCCAGCCAAACCAGACAGATACTACAGAGGGCCTAACTCACACAAATTCCTTTATAAAAGCCCTGTGGCTGACCCAGAAACAATTTCCCAGGGTCCCAAGGGGGCTAAAGCTTCTATGGCTAAAAATCCTGTGCCCTCTGAAAGGGATTCCAGAGCTCTAGATAGATGGGGAAAGAAAATATACACCTCAGCAACTCTGGCTATGAGAGCATTAAATTGTCGATTTCATATTCTGAAATATCAGCAATTCCTAATGTCTCAATTAAAGCAAAAAATGAGCACACATAAAAAACAGTCTGAATTCAAGGAAATGCAGGATCTGTTGCATGCAGCTGAACAGGTGGGCAAACATACTTTACAATGTGGATTTGATTCATTGGAAGCTTCCTGCAGAGCAGCTGTTACAGGGTCTGTCATACGTAGACATGCTTGGTTAAAAGAGCAAACCCTGCCTGATCATGTTAAAGCAAAATTATTGGATGCACCTTTACAGCAGGATGTATTATTTGGTGTCAAAGCAGAAGAGGTCTTAAAGAAAATGGAGGATAGGGCAAAGTCTATGCAGACGGTCAAGGATTTTTTACAGGTACAACCCCCTCGTTTCAGCAGAAATTGGCCAACAAAAATCTGGTCCTTTCCAGCTTCTGACAGATCACAGAGGGGCAAATACAGATGCCCAAGGGGCAGAGGTCAGTCACAAGGCCCTTACAAACCTTGCCAATGGGGTACTGCTACCCAGAAAGGAGGAGAAGACAGGCCCCAAGCTAGCAGAAGACAAACACAATGACTCAGTCCTCAAACTACCAAGCATATCTCTCCTGGCAGCCCCCTTGGGAGGAAAATTAGCATTTTTTGCAGACAACTGGCACATCATCACAAGAGACAAATGGGTCCTAAACATTTTCTCACAAGGATACAGATTCCACTTTCATACCTTGCCAAGGAAAAAATGAATGCCAAACCTGCCACCAAATCAATGGGCAGATGCACAAAAACAAATTACAGCTCTCATGGACATGAGAGTCATTCAACAGTACCCACACAGGAGCAAGGACAAGGATTTTACTCAAGACTATTTCTAGTCCCAAGAAAAGACAAAGCATGGAGACCCATTCTGGATCTTTCAGTTCTGAACACCTATCTGCAAGTACCAAAATTCAAGATGCTAACACTACAGCAGCTTCTTCCCATGCTGGGCAAGAATGCTTGGCTAGTAACGTTGGACCTCAAGGAGACATACCTGCATGTCCCTATCAGACAAAATTGCAGAAGATACCTCCGCTTCATTGCAGGTTCAACACACTATCAATTCTCTGCACTGCCCTTTGGCTTATCTACTGCACCCAGGGTCTTCACAAAATGCCTGGCACCAGTGATTGCATACTGCAGACAAAGAGGAATTCAAATATACCCATACCTGGACGACTGCCTTATTCAAGCAGAAAGCAAGGACATTCTTTTAAAGCATCTGGCATTTGTCAAACACCTTCTAAGTTGCCTAGGGTACACAGTAAATGAAAAGAAATCAAAACTAGTGCCCTCTCAAAACATAATATTCCTGGGTGCCAGCTTGAATACAATGGCCCAGATGGCTTATCTCATGCCAGACAAGCAACAACAGCTGACTCAATATTTCAAAATAATGGCAACAAAGACCCAACTCCCTGCAAGAAAAATTCTGCAGGCCTTGGGATTCATGGCATCTTGCATACTACTAATACCATTTGCAAAACTGCATATGAGGAAATTACAATGGTACCTGAAAAGTGTATGGACTCAGCACAGCCACAACTTGGAAACAATGATACCACTCATTCCCTGCCTTCAACAGGAGTTTCTATGGTGGGCACAGGCATGTCACCTCAACAAGGGTCAGCCTTTCACCTTACCCACAGCCAGGCAAACTATGACAACAGATGCATCGGACTATTCCTGGGGAGCACACATGGCAGGACAGTGCATTCAGGGCAAATGGAGTACAGATCAAAGGAATCTGCATATATATCAAAAAGAAATGCTAGCAGTACAGAATGCCCTAACAGCTTTCAAGGACCTCTTACACCCAGGACAACTAATAATAAAGACGGACAACACCACAGTAATGTGGTACATAAACAAGTAAGGGGGCACACATTCCTACCCTCTATGCAGGCAAGCAATGACCTTGTGGAACACAGCACTGTCTTACCAGGTTCAATTACAAGCACAATTCCTGCCAGGAAAGAAAAACACGTTGGCAGATGACCTAAGCAGAAACATCATGGATCCACACGAGTGGAAACTAGATCCACAAGTATTTGCAATGACAGCTCAAAAATGGGGACAGCCACACATAGATCTGTTTGCCAGCCCCCAAAACTACCAACTTCAGAAATTTTGCACAAGGACTTTCCATCCACAAGCTTGGAAAGTGGACGCCCTCTCATTCAGTTGGAAAACACTAACAGTGTATGCCTTTCCTCCACTGCCTCTTCTAGCAAAGGTACTGCTGAAAGTCAGATTAGAGATGCCACAAATGATACTCATTGCACCAGACTGGCCATGCCAGCATTGGTATCCAATTCTAAGGAACATGGCCCACGGCCCACCATGGATTTTACCACAAATTCCTCACCTGCTCACCCAGTGAGACAATCAGATTCTACACAGCCAGCTCAAGACTTTAAACCTGGCTGCATGGCAAATTACCTAAACAACCAGCCAACTCCTCTACCCAAAGCTGTTATGGATGTCATTCTGGAGGCCAGGAGGCCCAGCACCAGAAAAACCTATTCAGACAAATGTAAAAGATTTTGCACCTGGAACCAGGCTAAAGGCCAAAATCCCCTTGATCCAAACATTCCTCAGATTCTACAATATTTAACTGAGATGTTGCACAAAGGACTTTCCTTTTCATCTATTAAGATCCATGCCTCAGCAATTTCAGCTCATTACAACACGGATCCTCCTTTATTCTCACATCCACTCCTAAGACAGTACCTCAGAGGGGCTAAAAACATACGACCGCCCAGGAGAGCACCAACACCTACTTGGGACCTCAACTTTATTCTGGAAAAGCTTACACTGCCACCCTTTGAACCAGCATTTTCAGCTGATTTAAAATTCCTTTCATGGAAAACTGCCCTGCTACTAGCAATAACCTCAGCTAGAAGAGTCTCAGTGTTACAGGCACTAATGGCAGTGGAGCCTTTCCTCATTTTTCATCAAGACAGAGTCTCTCTACAAACTAACCCTACCTTTATGCCAAAGGTGGTATCCAGTGTGGCCCTAAACCAAACCATTCAATTGGCCACCTTTTTCCCAAATCCCCAGAACAAAGGAGAAAGACTCCTGCACTCTTTGGACATTCACAGGCAATTACATTACTACTTGGATAAAACTAAGGCTTTCAGAAAATCTGAACAGCTCTTTGTAGCCTATGCTGCAGGATCACAAGGAAAAGCTATCTCAAAACAGACCATTTCTAAATGGATAGGGCATTGCATACATTTCTGCTACATGCATCACAGGAAACCGGTATCTGCTAAAATTAGGTCCCACTCTACCAGGGCTACAGCTACATCAGCAACCTTTCTCAGGGGAGTGCCAACCAAGGATATTCTGGAAGCTGCAACTTGCAGTTCAGTGCACACCTTCACCAAACACTATCACTTACCCCTATATTCTAAGACTAGAGCTGGTTTTGCCACTGCAGTTTTGCAGGGCCTACTAGCTTCTTCTGACCCTGTTTAACTCCACCACCCATCCTTAGCTTTGGTATTCAACCCAAGTGTGAGGACTGCAGCAGGGTAACACGATGAATATAGTACAGTTTTGTACCTACCATAAATGTAGATGTTCGAGTGTTCACCCTGCTGCAGTCCAGATTACCCTCCCTCTACCCCCTCTGAACTAGCTGAACTTATCTATGCCACTCTATCCTATACAACCTCTGTGGTGTATTTGCTTGTGCCTGAAGGTATTGTTTTGTTTTTATATATATATATATATATATATATATATATATATATATATATATATATTGCCTACCTATTGGGGACACCTGACATCTGGGGCAAGAAAAACTGAAGAAAATGGTGTTGGATGCCTCTTATATACCCCTGGCGCACTGACGTCAGGGAAGAAGCGACGGCAACCGACGCTGGACCAAGACTTTGGAATTCAGGCCGACTGCAGGACCGCCTGACGGCAGGATAACCCAAGTGTGATGACTGCAGCAGGGTGAACACTCGAACATCTACATTTATGGTAGGTACAAAACTGTACTTTACTGTGACATGGTTTAGGACAACAGAATGCACCCTTTCAGTGCATGGCTATAATGTCTTTTACATATTTAGAGCAGTTACTGCACAGGAGGGAAGAAAATGTGAAGTGTCTCAGTTTTCATCAAAAATAAACAAACTCAAGGCTTGTCAAACAGTATGAAGCACTTGACCTTCAATCTACATGTACGAATTACCATAGACAACATCCAATGCCATATCCCTGCAAGCTACAGGTCACTCTCTATGACACAGGAAACCCATAGCTCTTACTTAAATGTAATGGAGGCACTCCCAATTCAGCCCAGTAATATATTCATAGATTAATGACCCCACTCTAAACTATGAATCATATACAACCACAAACATGCAGAGATTCCTGGATTTTGTTAATACAAACAGCCTGAACCAAATAGTTTGTATGTCCACTAGGGGCACAAACATCCCTGACCTGGTCCTCAAAAATATGGCAGAACACTGCACCCCCCACTTGCAGTGTAATGTCCTCGCTGGTCAGGTTGGACCATAAAGCTGTCTCCTTTGAAATAGAAATAGAATCCAGGACCCCAGCAAGCCCTGGTTGTTGTTGTTGTATCTTTCGGCTTTTCCCGGTTAGGGGTCGCTACAGCGGAACTCCGGTCTGCTAATCATTGGCAGTAGATTTTTACGTACCGAGTTGCCAGCCCTGACACACAACCTTCAACGAAGGTACGCCCATTCACGCATATCTCCACACAGAAAAAGCTTTCGCTGAGAATTGAACAGGACAACGTCTTACTGTGAGGCGACAACGCTACCGCAGCACCACCAGCAAGCCCTGGTACTTTTAGGTATTATTCCAAGGCAAACTTCCTGTTATTAAGTGAGACCCTAACAAAATTCCAAGTCACCCCAAACCCTGACAGCACCACTGTCTGTGCAGAATTGCTCACAGAAACTCTGTATAATCGTGGTAATAGCTGCAATGAGGCAGCTGTATTTACTCAGAAAAAGTATATGACAAACTCAAAAATATGCCACACTGGTAGCACCCCAGCATCAATAGGCAGCATAACAAAGGAAAGAAAATCATGGCAAAAATTAGGAAGTGCAATGCCATGCAAGGAAAAATACTCTCTCATCAATATAAACATCAACATAGGGGGCTAATCAAGACTACCAAAGATGAGACTGAGGTAGAAATATCCTCCCAGGTCAAGGACAATCACAAGGCTTTCTTTAGTTATGTCCATAACCTCAAAGGCAATATACAACAATGTATCAAACTAATTGTAAATGTTGCCACCTATACTGAACTGGAAGATATAGAAAATCTACTGGTTGACAACTTTAAGTCCAGTTTTACTCCCCATATCCCTCAGGAAATACCGTCAACCATAACTCCCCCAACTATCACTAGGGAACAGGTCCTCAATGTACTGTCCAAGACCAGGAACACTGCATCAATGGGCCCCAATAAAATCTTTTTACATTTTGCCCTTAAATTACAAATAAAGTCCCTTGCAATTATAAAATTCATGTTAAGCACCACAGTCTAATATTTGATTAAACAGATTATTTTCTTGCAAGTTAAATATGCATATAATGTTATAATTCTAGAAACATGTTCTCTCCAGCTCACACCCACAGCAGTTAACCTTCCCAACCTTAATAACATTACGTCTATTATTTTCACTGCTTTTTTTTCTTTACGTAACACAGCCACTCCAGAGCAATGCTCACTTCCTAACTTCCATATATTCCACCCCACAATTTTTCTGTTTACAGTCTTTCTTCAGTTGTCAGAAATCTAACAGAATAGCATCCACATCACATTCAGCACACCATTCCAGTATCCCTATCCTTCTTACAGTGTTAATAATAAAATAAAGTCTTTCGGCTTTTCCTGTTTAGGGGTGGCCACAGCGGAACTCCAGTCCGCTAATGATTGGCAGTCGATCTTTACAGTGCATAGTTGCCTGCCCGGCTCCCAACCTTCAAAGAAGGCACACCCATTCACGCACACACCTACCTGCATGTCTTTAAACGCCACTCAACCACAGGTAGGACATGCAGACTCCGCACAGATGGCGCTCCAGCCGAGAATTGAATGGGAGAACCTCTTGCTGTGAGTGAAAGTACTCTAAAAGTGTTTCTTTTCCTTCTTTTTAAGTTTTGGTGAAAGATTTTTAAATTTTCATTTTTTTTTTTTACTCTTTCCCCAATTAAATATTTTCCTGGGTTTATGTTCAAATAATCCTTGATTCTCAGAATTGTATTTTTAATTGACTAGAACTTATAATCCCATCTCCTGATGTCTGTTCCTGCATGCACTCTCTATCCTAATTTTTCCCCTCAATATTTCTTCTTCTGCAGGTTCTTCTTCACTTAGTTTACCCTCCCAACCCAGTAGCCTCTTGTTGTCCTTCCTCATGTATGGTTTCTTCCCTTTCACATTTCTTTTTCATTATTTCTGTTTGCTCATGACAATCCATCCAAAAGTGCCCTTTTTAATGCAGCCTACATTCAAGCACATGGCTTCTTGCTGTATGTCCTTTCTCCCCATACTGATTACATTGTACCTTTTCGCAATCACAATCATTAATTAAATGGGAAAAGTCCCCACAAAAGAAACATAATTTAGGCTGGCCAGTATATGTTAATGTCCATCTATGCCCAGCCACAAAAATAACTCTTGGCAAGTACTTCTCATGTTTTGTTTTTTAACATTTCAAAACAGCATCCTACCTCCACCCTCCATTCCATAAGTTTCTCACATCTCTAACATTCACAGTATTGTCAACAGCTTCACAAAGACCCTGCATGTATTGTTAACATCGTCTTCTTCCAGTTCATCAGTTATAAACTGCAAAGTAACATTTTTTCACATTTAAGTTGCTACTAGAAAACAATTAAATGTTCCATGGATAAATGGATGCTGCAGTATTGCAGCGGTAGCGTTGTTGCCTCACAGCAAGAGGTTCTCTGCTTCATTTCTTGGCTGGGGTGCCTTCTGTGCAGAGTCTGCATATCCTCCCTTGTGGGTTTGCTCCAGTTTCCTCCCACATTACAAAGACATGCATCTGGATCATTTCTCCCCGGGCCTCTGCTGAAAACTGGCTTCGTTCCAAGTCGGACTTTCCCGGTTAACTAAATATTCTTCCTTTTGTTTAACAGTTCCAGAAATGTTATCATCAGTCTATCAGTTCTGCTATTTGTACCACTTCAACAAACTCACTTACTTCCTTCTTCAGGGAGACAGCTAAGTGCTTTTTATTTGTAACAGTCACCACACAGGAATCTTTCTTTACATTCTGAAGCTCCACATCCAGTAAATTTTTCTCCAAATTTTCACGTTCCACCTCCAAACTCCCCATAGCTTTTCTCTCCTTTTCAATGCTTCTGCCTCCTATAAGCCTGTTCCTTGCTGCTGTACAAGTCCTCCAGCACCATCTAGCATCTCCAAAGGTTAGGGTTTTTATATATATATATATATATATATATATATATATATATATATATAGGTCTACCTGAAAATGCTGAAAGTCCACAATGCCGACAACAAGAACACCGACACCAGAAGATCAACAACGGAGAAGACCGAAAGCTGAGAATCCCAACGCTGAGAACACCGACATGTTAAGGTAAGTGTGTGACAGGGACGGACATTAGAGTCAGGGTGTGGGTAAGGTAAGTGTGTGATAGTGACGGACATTAGGGTAGGGTGCGGGTCAGGCAAGTGTGCGATAGTGACGGACTTTAGGTTTAGGGGTGGGTTAAGTGAGTTAGGGTTAGGGTGCGGGTAAGGTAAGTGTGCGATAGTGATGGACGTTTGGGTTAGGAGCAGATTAAATGAGTTAGGGTTAGGGAGCGGGTAAGGTAAGTGTGCGACAGTGACGGACCTTAGGGTTAGGGTTTGGGTTAAGGTTAGTGCATAGTTAGTTGTGTATGTAAGGTTTAGTGTAGGTCTGTAAAGTTTTTGGTGTGCTTGTGTTGTGTGTGTGTTTTTTGGGAAAGGTATTTGTTTTGTTGATTGTCGGGATTGTGGTTTGTCGGGCATGTGAAGTTTCGTGTTTTTGAACTTTTGGTTTTGTCATGTCGGTTATTTCGTTGTCGGTATTTTGGCATGTCGGTGTTATCAGGTAGACCAATATATATATATATATATATATATATATATATATATATATATATATATATATATATGGATCTACTTTTCTTCCTTGAAATTTCATTACTTCGAAAAAGAAAAATAGATGCCCACTTCAGCAAAAGTGCATTTCAAAGAAAGTGCACTTTCACTCAAGTCTCGTCGCCGGATCAGATGACTAAAAAAAAAATAAATAAAAACACACACCCCCACTTAAATATACCAACTTCGAGATTGCACTACAGTGAGGAAAAGGGAATATTCCCATTCCACGCTGTATTGTGATATCCATACTCAGTTTTTGAAGTTTCAGTACTTCAAACAAGTGGTCTTGCACAAATGGGTTTTGAAGTACTGAAACTTCGACGAACCATAGTAGACCCATATATATATATATATGGTTCCCATTCAGAAGCCTGAAACATCATAAGCCTGAAAATCAAAATCCTGAAACCAAAAGCCTGAAAATTCAGAATCCTGAAAACTCAAAATCCTGAAAGCCCAAAATCCTGAAAGACCAAAATCCTGAAACTCAAAATCCTGAAAACACAAATAATGCTAATATGTCACTATAAAGACACTAATATCTACCAACTGACCCTGACCCTAACCCTAACCCTAAGGTCCGTCATTATCGCACACTCACCTGACCGGCGCCTAAACCTAACTCACTTAAACCACCCCTAACCCCAATATTTGTCACTATTGCATACATGCCTAACCTGCCCCTAACCCTAACTCACTTAAACCGCCTAACCTAAAATAAAACCATCACACTTACCTGACCCCAACGCATGACCTAACACCACAGGGCTAACAATAGCAAAGCCACAATGACATCAGTATGTCTATTTTGTGTTTTCAGGATTTTGAGTTTCAGGATTTTGGTCTTTCAGGATTTTGGGCTTTCAGGATTTTGAGTTTTCAGGATTCTGAATTTTCAGGCTTTTGGTTTCAGGATTTTGATTTTCAGGCTTATGATGTTTCAGGCTTCTGAATGGGAACCATATATATATATATATATATATATATATATATATATATATATATATATATATATATATATATATATATATATAAATATATATATATATATACATTATATACAATGTTTATTTACATGTCTACAGTATTTATATTTACAAATTTTTACATTTTATACATTGTTTTAAGTGTGTCCCCACCCTTTTTTCCACAGCCAAAATCATACTTTCTCCAAAATATTTGCCAACACTGATTTTCTATTAAACATGATTTCTTTAACTCTTTCAGTCCATATTGTCCATATGACATCAAATAAAATTCTGTCCATTTTTTTAGCTTCTTCTCATTTTTTCCACCATAATACCTAATCTCAATCTCTCCCACAAAACTCTCTCCTGGTTCTCCAGCTATCTTTCTGACAGGTCCCAGGCTGTCAAATGGGGCCACAGCACCTCCACCTTCTGTCCTACCCCCACTGGAGTACCCCAAGGATCCATACTTGGCCCAGTTCTATTCAACATCTTTATTAATGACTTTTACAAAGCCATACCCCATACTAAAATCGTCCAATATGCTGACGATTCTACTTTGATCTGCTGCGCCTCCAACTTAACAGATCTCCAACTACTGACACAAACAGCCTTCTCAACTACCAAAAACTGGATGCTCCAAAATCACCTTTCATTAAATGCTAACAAAACTAAAATCCTTCTATTCTCTCCTTCTAAGTCCTCCCCTATTCATAAAAACTCATTCCAAATAATCAGCCATAACAACTGCATTTTAGAGGTCGTTCCCTCTGCCAAACTTCTTGGTATAACCATTGACAAACACCTAAAATGTAATACTCACGTCCAGCTAAACATAAAACCCACATAAAACTCGGCCTACTTTATAGAAACAACCACTTCCTCTCTCCTGCTACCAGACTAACTCTCGCCACTACTTATCTCCTTCCCTCTCTACTGTATGGCACCCCTCTGCTTACTAATTTATCCTCCTCACTATCCTCCAAACTAGAAGTATGCTACAATAAAATCTCCAGATTTGCTACCAAAGCCAGATCTTCCTCTCATCACCGTTCCTCCCTTCACTCATTAAACTGGCTTGAACTCCATAACCAACTTTACTTTCTCCAAATCATGACTGCCTGTAGACTACTATTCCAACCTACCAAGTGCCCTGCACTATCCAGTATCCTACAACCATATACTCCCCATAGAACACTTATATCTACCCACCAAAACCTAATCACCATCCACAAACCCAAGCGCCCAGCTGGTCAACTTCTGCTTTCCTTCACTTTAGCCAAAAAATGGAATGCTCTTCCCTCCACTCTTAGGACCTGTGATAACCTCAAAAACTTTAAAACTCTTCTTCATTCTCAGCTTTACTCAAACAGGAATGCAACTGTACTCTTCATGCTATACTTCTCAAGGTCTCCTCCACTTTTATTCCTGGTTAACCTCTCACTTAGCTAACCTTGTTCATTTGTATTATGTATATATAACTATACTGTAAAATCTAGCCTCAAGGCCATTTGCCTGTGTTTTACACCTAAACAAAATTGTAATTGTTTTTTTCTTTATGAATGCTACCTGTTTATTTGTCAGTAAAGCAAAGTTTCTTAGTAATTATTCATGTAACTATGAATTGTTGGAGCTTTTCTCCCTGGGCCTTCACTGAAAACGGGCTCCCCGAGCCCAGTGGACCTCCCCGGTCATCGAACTGGAATAAATAAATAAATAAATAATAACCAAATTCAATCATATTCATGCTTATCTGTTACATATTTTTATATTCCTTTAACATATTACATTTACACACTTCATTCCATAAATCTTTTATCTTTATAGAATTCAAAAACGCATGTTCTGTAGTTTCATATTCTCCACATACATGACATATATTATTTTGCCTTCTTTTTATCCATTTCTAAATCTTTCCATGGATCAATATAATAAAAAGCTATCATAATATTCTGATGCCATTCTTTTCTACCCTTCTCAATACTATCTATTTTTAATTTCCATAACATGATTTCATTTTGGCACTCTGTAAATTCTTCATTAACATGTTCTTTAAGTCATTTACTTGCCTCTGTTTTTCCCAAAACACTTGATATTTTTTTGGCAATAATATCAATAAGTTATTTCCTTTTATATAACATTTCAAGACTTTATATAAGTTCATTGATGCTGCATACACTATAGGATTCAACAATCCCAATCCTCCTTGTCCTTTTTTCATATATAATACTCCTCTCTTGATCGGATTCAACCTGGAACTCCATATAAAGGATAATAATATCTTTGCTAACTCTGTTTCATATTTTTTAGGAATCATATAATTGTTTGCTGTATAAGGAATTTTTCTTATCACCATCGTATTTATCAAGTAAGCTTTCTTCCTATATGAAAATCGAAATGATTTCCGCAATAATGTCATATATGTTATTTATTTAAATAACATTATCCATTGTTCTTCTACATACACATTTTGTCCAGACTTAATTCCCAAAACTTCTATAACCCCACATTAAATTGTATGTCCTTTATGTTTTCTATCAGACAAACATCTTTACTTATTTCTTTATTTATATATAATCCAATTTCATTTAATAATACGTTTTGCTTTTGAATGACTATTTCCATAACTTCTTTATCACTTCTAATTATTACAATGTCATCAGCACAGGTATACATTACTGGTAGTTGTAGTTCATTCAGTATTCTAGATCTTGCCTTGTCTGTAATTTTATTAATTAGGTTTACTTTCATATTCATAATCAATGAAAATATACTGCTAGCTGGACATCCTTGTCTTTTTCCAGATCTTATTTGAAGCCTTTCATTAATCCAACCATTAACATTAAGTTTAACAATATTTCTATCATAAACTGATTATTCTTCTACTAATGTTATATGCATTTAAAATATACCATAACATTTCATGTTGAATTCTATCATATGCTTTACTTAAGTCTCCTATCATGATTTTTGCATTAACATTTTTGTTTATGATATCATCCACCACTTCTTTAATAATCCATAGCAAGTCTTGCGCTCCTTTTCTGCCAAATACAGTTTGCTCGTATAACTTTCCCATTTTATTTGTTAATCTTTTAGTTATGATTCTTATAAAATCATATAATCTGTATTATTTATAAGTCTCCATTTCCTTATATCATCTTTGTCTCCTTTTTTCCATATAAACTTCATAACCCTATACATATTTCTTTATAGGTTATTTCAATTTCCAATCATTCATTCAATATCATTCATTCCAACTGTTCATTCAATACTTTTTTGAAATTAGTTTTTTGCCAATAGTCCATATCATTATACATATTATATTCACTACCATCTAAACCTGTTGATGTATTCATATTTATGTCTTTCAACACTTCATTTAATTGTTTAATACTTATGCTTTTCTCTAGATGTATATTATCCTCCATATTTAATTTGCTTGTTTTATATTTTCTTTTGATTTTTTATTTCTTTTCTGATATATAAATCAGTTACATATTCCTTAATAATTACCTTTATACTATTCTGTGTTTTTACTTGTATTCATTCTTTATTCTTTAGCACTGTTATTATTCTATTTTCTTCTTTAACTACTTTATTTAGAAATTACTAAAACAATAAACCTTTGGACCATAAGAATTATATAATATGGGCATTTTTTTTATCCTGTGGTTATTCTGATGCAGACACAGTCCTTGCTCACCCAGATGAAAATGCTTAATTCCTTTGGAATAACGAATGGTAGTTTTATGATCTGTGTTTTCTTTCCTTTTTCTCTTATTCTTTAACTACTTTATTTAAATAAGGTGCTACTTCTTTTTTTCCCTTGCAATCAATATTTTTGTTTATATAATAGCTTATTCATAGGTTCATAGGTTGGTACTAGGCTATCAACCCTAGGGCCTATACAAGCCTAGCCATAACAATTCCCTGGCTATTTCTTCCCACATTATTTACTTTCCTGGACCCCTGTCTAGCAGGGCGACTGACGTGATCCCTGGGGTGAATTTCCTTTCTCCCATCCAATCATCAAGGTTCCTCTTGAAGAGGTCCAAAGAGGCACTCTGCTTTACATGTATGGGCAATCTATTCCAGAGTCTGTGGAGTCTCTGGGTCAGGAACCTATCCCTCCAGCATGTTTTGTTTATTGTGATGACAAGGTTTAGATCCCTGGAGCGTGTAGCTCTGAGGGATTGGGATTTCTTTAAGTGTAGCATGTCCAACAGCTCTGGGTTTGACATGGCCTTGTATGTTAAGCAGAGATCGCCTCTGAATAGACGATATGCGACAGAGTATAGCTGGATTTTTTTAAGGCGGTCAGCGTAGGGCATCTGCTTTAGGCCTGTGATTCTTTTAGTGAGGTATTTCTGAGGCCTTTCCAGTTGTTGCAGATGTCTTGAGAGGTACATACCAAATGGGGCATTGTATTCTATAATGGGTGTAATGAGGGATGAGTACAGTGAGACAATGACCTCCTTTTTTCTGGATGAAAAGCCCTTAGTGATGAGGTGTGCCACATAGAAGGATTTCCTGACTGTTGTGGCGATGTATCGAAGGTGAGACCACTGTCCACCTGTGTCCCTAAGTCTCTTATCACACTTTCTGTGTTTAGTGTACTGCCACCTATATGGTAATTCATGGATACATGTTTTTTCCCAAAGGGGATAACAATACATTTCTTGGCATTGAGCTTGAGCCCATGGCTCTGGCACCAAGCATCTGTTTCTGTAAGGCCCTTTTGTAGAGTATCCACATCATTTGGGAATTCAATAATGGCTCCCAGTTTGCAGTCATCTGCAAACTTTGTTAGCCAGAGTCCCTTAGTGTTGACCTGTACTTCAGAGAAGTAGATGCCAAACAAGAGCGGCCCCAGGACTGAACCCTGAGGTACTCCACTTGTCACTTGTCTGGAGCTGGATTTGGAGTCGGCTACTTTTGCAGTGATCTTTATTTGATTCTTTTCACTTATTTCCCTTTTTTCACATAGAATATTCTCTCATTATTTACTATATCTTGAAATATTTCTTGAGTTAATATATTACATACATCCTTTTCTTTCTTTCTCTTATTTTCAATACATTCTAAAAAAACATACGTTATATTTTTTCTTTAAAACTAATCCACCATGTAGTCCAATTTTAATAAAATTCTCATATATATATATATATATATATATATATATATATATATATATATGTGTGAGATGTTTAGAAAGTTATTCAATTATGTAGGTGTCAACATGCATATAATAATAGCAGGATATTTCAACTTTATTTTAAGAATGAAGAAAAAAAGGATATGATGTTAAATAGCTAATGAAATCATGAAATATGGAAAATTACATGTATGGGACTATAGTCACTGGACTTAAAAGAGAAATGAGAGTATGACTGAAAGTGACTATTTTTTTATACGTAGAGGGTTAAAAATTATACAGCAAGGAGTTAAAGAGACCAGATTTTCTGATCATTTAAAAATATGGATAAGAATACATGAAAAGGAAGAATATATAAAAATAGCAAAATGAATTAAAAGATTTGCTGAAAAAGTGCTAAAACAAGATGAAAAGAAAGTAATATGTATACTCTCATTTCTCTTTTAAGTCCAGTGACTACAGTCCCATACATGTAATTTTCCATATTTCATGATTTCATTAACTATTTTAACATCATATCCTTTTTTTTGTTCATTCTTAAAATACAGTTGAAATATCCTCATATTATTATATACATGTTGACACCTACATAATTTAATAACTTTCTAAACATCTCTTCTCTTTCTTTTTGATAACATATGCATATAAGGCGATAATTCTGAAAACATTATTCTTCCATCTTAAATATATTATAGTGATGTGTCTTAATTCCACTATTGTGACATCTAATATTTTAATGTTACCTTGACATAATATAAATATATCCGAACACATTTCCTTTCCCATTTTCCAAACAATAATTCCATACCATATTTTTTCTGCTAATAATCTAATATCCTCCAGTATAATCACATTAACATTTAATAATGGACATCATTTTAATATGCCAATTATCCTCTTAATATTAACATTAATAGCTAATATTTTCAGTTTCTATCAAAGAAGAGGAGAAAAAAATGAAAGGAGGAAATCATCCTTTACCTTTTTTATTCTCTTTAGCTAGCATACCTTTGTATTTTCTTTTCCTTTCTTTAACTCTTTTTCCTATAGAATTCTTTCTTCCTTTCACTAGCTGCCAATCTATGTTTGTCTCTACTTGTATCAGTTTTTTTCTTCATCTCCTTTATTTTTGCTTTCTTTAATATTTATATTTGTAATTTTGTCTACCTCATTCTGATTTACATTTTCTCGCATTGTATCTTTTTCTTGTTCCACAGTTTGTATACCCTCTTCTACAGTTTGTTGTTCCTCATTTTCACAATCTAATCAATCATATCGTGTATTACCACACTTTTTACATTTCATTTCACATTTTTTTTTGCTGCATGCCCTGTCTGTCCACATATAAAACATTTCCTTTTGTTACATTCACTAATCAAATGATCATCTTTTCCATAAAAAAAAAAAAAAAAAACAAGTTTTGGGCTGACCCCTATATTTAACAAAAACTCTATTGCCATTCACATTTACAACACTTGGTATATGCTTCTCATTGTTATTTTCTATATTTAGTAAAACCCCACATTCTCAGCCTCCAGTCCACAGTCCTCGTTCATCATAAATCTTTGTAGTGTCCATCACATCTTTACAAATAGTCTTTAAATATATTTTTATTCCAGCAGCCTCTACTTCTGTTCTAAACTGTACCATTATCCTTTTCTTAGTTTGTCTGAAAAAGGATCGAATAACATATTCTGACCACTGATACACATTGTTTTTAACTCTATTTTCCTAAGAAGTTCTCCATATATTGTCTATTTTCACATAGTGAATCACAGAAAGTCTCTTTATTAATCAAAATAAATGCTCTGATCTCTTTAGCAGAGACACCCAATGGTGCAGTCAATGAGTCCCAGACTTCTTACCTGACAAGGCCTTTGTCCTTTTTACTACGTATTTAAACTGTATACCTTTTCTTAACTTCTTTCATTTCTTCTCCTTTTCCTTCTCCTTCTTTAACTGTCTGCACATAGATCTTCACCTCCGATTCAGTTTTACTTCCTTCTTCTTCTATCTGCTCCATTATCTCACTCCATGATGCTACTGCCCAAATCTCTGTCTCACTCTGATCTATTAACTTCTCTAGATAATCACCCCACAGCCCTCCAGACTGGAGGGTTGTAATAATACATCCCATTTGGCTTTCCAATTCACTTTCAATTTCTGCTGAAACACCTCTTCAGTATCAGCTAGCTGTTGATCCACCACATAACTCGGCTTCACCTTCTCCTACATTACAGGCACTTCAACAATTTTCCCATCAGCCTACACATTTGGTAGTGATTCTGCCAAACTGCTTAACAGTTCTTTAGACAAGATTTCTTCCTCCATTGCTCCGCCGGTTTCTCCAGGCTGCCTTCATGCCTGAAATGGAAACCAGAAGATTATTATGCATCTGTCAAAGTATAAGAAAACCTCACCTCAAACACAGTAGAAAACCTATACCTGGAGCCAGGTGTGATGTTGGTGTTCACTAGTTTTGGCTTGGTGGCTAGGTAACCTGTGTAACTTGTTGAAGTCAGTCAGAAAGGAAGGTACAGAGTCATCCTGTGAGCTTTTCACCAGTTCAGGGCTAGCATCATGTCTGATGTCACCCAAGTTACAGGAGGAGAAAGGTAGATTATGATAAATTAAACCCTAGCAGTTGAAACTGGCTCTTAGAATATGGACTATCACCTTTTTTTCCAGAGGAAGAAGCCAAACTTTATGTAGAAGGAGTACTCAGTTCTTCAATTGTTCATATTAAACTGTGTTGGGGCCAAAGGCCAATTTTAGCACAGACTCCAAATCTCTTGACAGGGTCCTGCTCCTTATCCATATATTCTTTTTAAACAGTTGCAAAGAATGTAATTGTATAACTAAAGGAATTCTATTCCACTTTTGTACCACGGATTAAGATAGATATCTGGATTTCACAGTTATGTGCCACCCTCCCACTTTAAAAGTATAACATACAAAAGACGGCGTAATTCTTCATTCAAGAGGGCTTTATATGCTAATCACACTTTACCTTTCAGGTGCCTATAACTAATGGAGAACAAACCCAGATTTGAAAATCTAGAGGTATATGAATTCTCCCTGATCTCCAAGATTCTCTTGGTATACTTTCTCTATGTACCCTCAAGTAATAATAGATCACATTTATTTAAGATTCAAAACAACATATTCAATGATTGGTCAGAAAAATATTATGAATAATTTAGTTACAAATTCCTTGTTCTTCACTTCAAAATTACTAAGGATTAACTCCACAACTCTAGTTGCCTTTACTTTTATATATTGTAGATGCTTCCTAAAACATAAATTATTACTCACTATTACTCCCAAATCTCTATATTCTGTCAATACCTGCAGTTCAATTTGACCTGTTTTAATAGTATTGCTGATTTTTTTTCATTATTAACTATCATCCCATGCTGTTTAAACCAAAGTGTAATCTGAGTCATATAGTGAGTAACACATTCAATATCTGCATAATTAGCTATCCATACCTACTGATGTAGGTAATAGCAAAAACACTATACTAAACAGCAAAAGGCCCAGTACTGAACCTTGAGGAACACCCATGCTCCCACTTGCGCAGTAAGAAATATAGTTGCAAATTTTAACTCTTTGTAATCTACCATCCAAACAGTTAACAACCAAATGTATCAAAATGTCAAAATGAATTAATTGATTGCATAATCATTGCATGGCATCAATAATAATATAATGCAGTATGCTATTAAAGGCTTTGGAAAGATCCATGTAGACAACTATTGCCGCTAAACCTAAGTCTTCTAACACCAAGGACATTGGTTCATAAATTAACCAGATTTGTAAAAGTCGAACAATTCCTCATAAATCCATGTTGAGTTGTGTCCATTAAACTACCCTAAAGCACTTGAATGTTAACTGTTGATAGATACCTCACAAAGCATTTCCCAATAACTGAAATGAGACAAATTTGTCTATAATTCATAGTACTGTCTAGTGGTCCTCCCCTGCAGATAAGTATTATGTCTGCAGACTTCCAGCTAGATGATACATAACCTGTTAACAACATTTGATTAAACAGAAATAGAGTAGATGTAGAACTATATTTACTGCAGATAACCAAAAATAAACCTGGGAAATTCTCAGGACCATTTTCAGAATCTTACTTAATGGATCTGAAGGAGGACCTGACACTATCTAAATTAATAATGGGACAATCATACACCTCACATTTTGGCATTTTCACATCTGAATAATCTTTTACACCTGTAGGTTCACCCATCTGAAAATATTTATTAAAAATATTTTCCAGTTTAGTTCCAGCTGAGATTGTTCCCCATCATGTTGACTTGTACAATTTTTTTTATTGTCCTTGTTCATAGGCTGGTTTACATAAGAATATAAATTCTAAATGGAGTTTGTTGGCAACAGCTTCATTTCAAATTTCCATTTTGATCATTTTAAAGTGGCCTTTAGTCTTTGACAGGCCAAGTTATATGCCCTTTTTTCAGTTCTTTTCTTAAATTTCCACCATATACTATGTTTTTTCCTCTTTTTCCGCAACAACTTTGAATGAGTTGTATTCCACGAGGGAAGTACATTTCTTGTACATCTCTTGATGGCTATCACGATGTGCTATAATAATGCTGTTGAAATTATTTTAGTTATTAGTGATTCCGTCCCCATCGGAGCTTGATTAATTGTATTAATTTGATGTATCATTTCTAAATCAAATATTAGTGTCTTATCATACGTAACCTTTGAATGAGATTGCATATATGTACTTGTCCTTAATGAAATTCAAAAGCACTGTGGTCAAAGTACCCCAGCGGACGCAACAGTTGGATATTAAGTACGTTATCACTAATATAAGTAAGTAGTAAATTTAGAGTGATGTATAACCTAGTTGGAAAATCTATTAATTAAGGTTATTAAACATACAAAACTCCAAGAATTCCTCCTCTACGTGTGAACCAGTTGTCCTTTCATTCCTTTAATGTTAGGATAGTTAAAATCTCTTAATGTAATAATATATATAATATATAATAATCTCTTAATATGATCAGATTGTCATATGTTACCATCTCATTTAACTGTTACTGATTGACATGGATGGATGTTACTAACAAGCTAATAGGTAGACAGGATTAACCATCTCAGTGACATTCAGTTCTAGAAACGATAATTCTCAGTTGTTGTTTACTGCAATCACTTCTACTGGTATATCATTAGTCACAAAAAACAATATCCCACCCTCACCTTACTTTCCATCAAACAATAATACGAATAACAATGAAGTGAAACTCCTTCACATGTCCATAATTCAGTGATCAGTATTACATCATACTTTTCCTCCATACAGATATGTTGTAACTTATAAATTAATTAATTAATTCATACATTCATTCATTAATTATAAAAATAAACTTATAATAATGTTGTGCAGTTCCACAATTCTGTTTAAAGGGATTTTATTTATTATTTAACATTTGTTTACCAGGAAAGTCCGACTGAGACAGAACCCATTTTCAGCAGAGGCATGGGGAGAAACACTCCAGATGCATGTCTTTGGAATGTGGGAGGAATTCAAAGCACCCAGAGGAAGTCCATGTGACTGCAGAGAGGACATGCAGACTCCACACAGAAAGCACCCCAGCCAAGAATCAAACCGGAGAACCTCTTGCTGTAAGGTGACAACACTAACTGCAGCACCACTGCACCAGCCAATAAAATAATGATATTTAAATCATTAACAACTACATGTATAATAATGAACTGATAAGAATTCTTACTTTTTAGCAATGTCTTGTTGCCAATATAGATATCCTCAAACTCAGACATGTAACAGTTAACATTTCTTTATCTACACCATACAATGGTTAAATACATTTCCTTATCATAGAATCATCTGCTACTTTTACCCCTGACCTCAACTTTCTTATCAGTGATTCTCCATACGCCACTAAAATTTCTTCCTACTACATTTCTCTTTACTTCTAAAGAAGTCCCATGATGTGTGACAAAAGCACTAAACCTTTGTTTTTAATAAAGTTTTTATGTTACAACAGTGGCTCTATATACCCTCGTAAATTGAATTTGAGTTGATATATTGGACTTTGCTCCTACTGTCAATTCACTAGGTGTTGCTTTTTTTTGTTTGTTTTGTTTTGTTTTATTTACAGGTAGTAAGTTCATTTGTGCTTTACTTGGTTTTTGACGTGTTATATTTACCCTCTTGTACCTAGCTATAATGCCTGAACCATTTTCCATGCGATCACCATCACTTTTCATCCTTTCTTTACTGGAAAAAACATCTGTTGGTTTGGCTAAATGACTGTAAACAATGCTTCCAACTCCAACAACTGAGATAAAACAACTTGTTTGTATGCCTATATTTTCAAAAGTCTTTGTATATTTAACTATCTTCTCTAATCAACAGTCAGTGAACAGTCCATTTTAATATCCATATCCCTTATGTTTGTTACCGATTTTATTGTCAATAATCTTCAGTTTGACCTCCATGTAAAATTCCACTTGACCAAAACCAGTAAAAATTAGAATAAAAACATTCATTCCCCCAGTGTTAGATAGACCACTGAAGCAATTTACTTAATTACTTTACTCTTTTTTGCAGCACATTTGCTCACTACCGCCCAGTTACCATTCGTCTGGAATTGACTTAGCTTGGTTTTCCTGTTTTCTTTTTATTTGTTATTTCTGACTGTTAGTTGGAGAATGCTAAATTGTGTGTAGCATCTTAGTAGTTACTTGTTTCTGTAGCATACCACTGTTATTCCTGACTTTTGGTGGAGAATGCTAAATTGTGTGTAGCATTGTAGTAATTATTTGTTTCTGTAGCATACCACTGTTATTCCTGACTTTTAGTGGAGAATGCTAAATTGTGTGTAGCACCTTAGTAGTTATTTGTTTTCTCTTCATTGCCTTTATAACAATACATAATAGTGTAGTGTAGACTAGCTTGGTATCAACTGCAGTTACATTTTTTTCCTCTGCTATCCTTGCATTTGGTGTTGCTCATAGAATTGTACTGTTTCCTACAAGGTATGCTGCTCCTCCCCTGCATCCTCTATCTTAGTTACTTGGTAATCAGAGTGTTTTAAAACCTCAGACATAATATTTACCTCTTTTTCCTTTTTACTTCCAGTCCCCTCAGCAAAAGTTTCAACCTGTGTCTTGGCCATCCTCCATTCAACCCAAGGCTGTCTCGTTGCCCTGCACTGTGAGACCCTGCATTGGTAGAACACTAAAGTGCTTAGAGCTATACTTGTGTATGTTAGAGCTGTATTTAATCTGTTCTCTAAACTGAAGACTCTTTCCCCTTTCACTGTACACCTGCACACTACGGGTCCACCCCCCCCCCATTTTTCTCTTCCTATTGTACTCCTAGGTTAATTACTTAAAACTACTTTTTCTTGGAAAAAGTTTACCTATGTACCTGCAGCCCATACTTCACTTGTTTTTCCCTGCAGAAGTGGTGGTCTTTTTCACCACACTGTACTAGATTAGTAGCATAAGAGTTGTAGTTATTAGGAAGATACTGCACTACACTGACCTGGAATTGAGTTAGCTTGGTTTCCTGTTTTCATTTTAGCAGCTGGCCTAGTCCAGTTTTTCTGACTCACAACCTTGTATTACTTTGTGTCTACCCCCTACCCCACCTTGAACCTGCACACCTCCCTCCCACTCCTACTTAATTACAGAGGTATCAAAAAACCTGATGCAGAAAGACACCTTCTTTTGACTTAGCTTTTCTGCCTTGCTTTATAAGAATCCCCAGTACTGTGCTCACATGTAAGTACTACCTGGTATTGTTTTTGTTTGTGATTCTTATTGCTATTTTTGTAAAGTTCATCCTAAGGGGCTCCTGCAGTGCTTCTGTAAAAACTCTGCTTCCCCAAGAACTAACTTTAAATGTGTATGTACCCTATTGTAAAATAAAAATATATCCTATACCTACCACTGTTGTATATTAACCCTGTGTGCATTTGCTAGCAGTCTACCATGGATTTTATCTCCCTTTACTCTCCTAGGCTGTTTCCCCCTCCTCTGAGTGCTCGTAGCTTACCATTGTATTTACTCAGTTAAGCTACCAGGTGGCATTGTTCAACCACTACCTATCTTTTAATACAAGCCAAAATACTGTAACTGTTCTATTAATTTACCACTGCCCTGTTTTACTATATTCTACTAAACTGCTACTGCCCTGATTTCAGCTCCTATCCCCTGTCAACTCTCTGCATCCTTCTAATTTCACACACACACAGTGCCTTATGCCTGTGCCTCCTTACCTCTGAGCTAGTTCTCAGCTTCACTGATAACTTTTTGCTGGATTTCCTCCATCCCCTTGGCTCTACCCTTTCTTCCTTCCCCTTGGCTTTACCCGCTCCATTCACCCTGTGGGCTCACTCCGCTCCCCTTCCCTGCCCCCAATTCCCACCCACCCTCACTACTCAGACTTTTATTTCAACCACTCCCCACCCACTCAAGACAACCATCCAATCAAAGCCTTCTTCTCTTTACCCCTCCTCCTTTCACCCACAGTCAACCATCCAATCTAAGCCTTCCCCTCTTTACCCCTCCTCTTTTCACCCACAGCAATTGAATACATCAGTAATATAATACTCACTATTTCACTACCCCCTCTCACCCCACAGCTTTTCTCTCCAACTACAAATCCTCCCATATTAAACTACCTTTTTCTAACCATGCTTTCCTTACTGTTCCCAACACTCCAAACCCCTATCTCCCTCCTACTACTCCTAACAACTTTATACCAAGCTAGCTCCTATACCACTAATAAGCTTCCACTCTCTACTCCTTACCATACTCACACACAAAACCATCTCCTCCCTCATACAAATAATAATTTCTTTTCCATCTCCTCCTCTCTGTTTCAGCTCAACCCTCTGCACCTTTTTAATCCTAAAATTATTTCCACTACTGCTAAGACACTTACTCTTAAACAAATACTAGACCATCCAGAATACCCCAAATCCAAACCAAAACACACTAAACTAACTTCCTTCAATAGCCTCATCTTAGCTAGAGACATTCACCCCAACTCTGGACCTAACCCACCCACAAATAACAATTTCCCCTTTCCTCTAACATTTTGCCCGCCCTAAAATACTCTTAAATTTTTCATACTCAATGCCCAGAGTCTCAACAACAAAGCACATCAGTTTCAAGCATGGCTAATCATAACCAACCTGACATTGTAGCCATCTCTTAAACTTTGCTCAAACCTCACATCTCTGACTCTGAAATCCTACCCTCTGGATTTCACACTCTTAGATGTGACCGCCCAAAGAAAAAAGGCAGAGGCGTTGCATTAATCTATTCCAATCTACTTACCTTAATTCCCCTACCAAACCCCATTCCTAAATTCACCAATGCAGAACTAACAGTTGGTCTATTAAAAATGAATAATCACAAAAGCCTCTGAATCATCGTCCTTTATATCCCACCCAGAAATAATGTCTGAATGCTTGAAGACATACGCCAGTGGGCCTCAGCTGAAATTAACCTTGAAGCTTACATACTAGGTGATGTAAACATCGACTGGAATAAAATCAACAGTTCCATACCCTCCCTGTCCATTAACCTCTTTAACTTTACTCAAGTAACCCACTCCATCACCACATCCAATAAAACAAATCCCCCAGGATCCACTCTTGACTGGATCTTAGTCACCCATCCAAATAAAATTACCAACTCTGGCACCATGCCTGACTGTATTAGTGACCACCTCCCAGCTTTCATTTTCCATGCAAACACCTCCCATCCACACCAACATCAATATATTCAGACCCACAACCTTAGTAAATTTGACCCCAAAACCTTCTCTAACTATCTCAAACAAATTAATTGGAACATTCTAAAAACCCTTCCACTCAATAAAGCCATAGACTACTTTAATTCTACTTTCCTAGACACTCCAAATTTCCTAGCTCCACCAAGGAAAAAAAGAATAAAAACTATAACTGACCCTTGGCTAACCAAAGAAACAAAGCAAATTATGCATCAAAGAGACAAATCCTGGAAGCTTTACCAAAAGAATAAACATCCTGAAACCCTTCTCCAATATACACAGCTCTGTAACTTTGCAAATAAACAAATCGTCAAAGACAAAAAAATCCTACTACACTAAGCTCCAGTCCAACCATCCCCAAAACCCTAGGCTTTTTCGGAACTCCATAAACTCACTCCTCAACCCAGGCTCCAAAAATAACCCCTGTCTGGACCCAAGTAAATCTGACCTCAAATTAGCCTCACTATTCAGCTTTTTCTTTATAGAGTCAATATCCGACCTAATGAAAGCTTTTCCCAACACTGACCCCATCTCTCCTACATTCCACCTCATCTAAGTCCCCAAATAATTTCCTCCCTATGTTTGAGCTTAAACCTGTCTCCACTAACTACATAAAAAGACTTCTATCCAAACTTAAACCCTGCTCCAATGCACCTGACAACATCCCCTCTTCCTTTCTCAAGTCTGCTGCCGATGGTATAGCTCTCCCAATTAGTATCCTAATCAATAGATCCATAAAGGAATCCTATGTCCCTAAACTCTGGCATTCTGCCTTTATTCTTTCTCTCCACAAGGGAGGCAAAAACATTAACATTCCAAACTTCTGTCCTATAGCTGTTCTCTCTCCAATCTCCAAAATCCTAGAAAAATACATCCACCTTCAACTTATGCCTTTTCTGACTAATAACCAACTTATTACCCCTACCCAACATGGCTTCCGACCAGGACATAGCACCATAACAGCTCTACTCTCATTCTTAGAAACTGTCAATCAAGGCCGAGATTCTGGAAACTTAGTATCCACAGTGCTCCTAGATCTCTCTAAACCATTCAATACTGTTTCCCATAAGCACCTTCTAAGTCACCTCTCAAACCTAAATCTCTCCCAAAACACCCTTTCCTGGTTCTCAAGCTATCTGTCAGATAGATCTCAGGCTGTGAAATGGAAAAAAGGCACCTCACCTTTCTTACCCACCCCTACCAGTGTACTACAGGGGTCCATCCTTGGACCAATGCTGTTTAATATCTTTATCAATAACTTTCACTCTGCTATTCCTAATTACAAAGTCAACCAATATGCAGATGACTCTACACTTGTTTTCTCTGCCTCTAACCTCCCTGAACTCCTATCTAAAACTCAGACTGCCTTCTCAACAACTGAGATCTGGATGCGCGGAAATCACCTTTATCTCAGTGCTAACAAGTCTAAAATACTACTATTCACACCCTCAAAATCTTTCTCTTTTGATAAAAATTCCTTCCAAGTCCTTAGCCAAAGCAACTCTCTGATCGAAGTTGCTCCCTTTGCCAAACTACTCGGTGTAACTATAGACGAACACCTCAAGTTCAACATCCATATTCAGCAAAATATAAAGAAAACCCACCAAAAACTAGGTATGTTATACAGGAACAACCACTTCCTCTCTACTTCTACCAGGCATACTCTGGCCTCCTCTTACCTCCTTCCCTCCCTTCTGTATGGCGCCCTGCTAATAACTAATCTATCCTCTTCCTTCACTTCCAAACTTGAAAGCTGTTACAGCAAAATTTCTAAATTTGCCACCAAAGCCAAACATTCCACTCATCACTGTGTTACCCTCCAATCCTTCAACTAGTTAGAATTCACAAATTACCTGGACTTCCTCCAGCTCACTACAGTGCATACACTAATATTTAGTCCAATCAAATTCCCTGCTCTAACTAACATCCTTCCCCTTTACACCCCAGATGGAACTCTCGGATCTGAACACCAAAACTTAATTACTGTCCACAAACCTAAACGTCCTGCTGGACAACTTCTCCTCTCCTTCTCCTTATGTAAGAAATGGAACTCTGTCTCTTCTATACTGAAGACAATGTCAAACACAAACAACTTCAAAACTCAGCTTTACACTTACCTCTCCTCCAAATGGAAATGTAACTGCATTCTCCCTGCCTAGAACTCCTTAACAAAAGCCCCTGGGAGGGTATACTCCTGAGTTCCTAAGCACCTTATAGCTGGCTATAACCTTCTATAGCTAATTCCCATATGATCTCTCACACTCTGTATATATTGTAAATAGCTTTTGACTTTAACTGGGTGAATTTGTTAAAATGTATCTGCGCAATATTTTTCCACTATGGGCAATATTGCTCATGTTTTGTATTATTTGATATGTATTTGTACTTGTACTTTTGTTCTTATTGGACTTCTATCTTTACTGTAATCTGTTTCGTGGAACTTTTCTCCCCAGGCCTCCACTGAAAACGGGCTGTCTGGGCCCAGTGGACTTCCCCGGTAATCAAACTGGAAATAAATAAATAAATAAATGTACCAGCTTGAATTCTGATCCAACCAAATTTCTAGATCTGTCACTTATCATCAAAAAAGAAAATGCCATTGCCTAGCTTAAACTAGCATGAGTTTGTACAGCACATATAGTCTATACAATTATATTCCACCCATAAACAAATCTACATATTCAAGTGTGTACACAGGTTCATAGGTTCATAGGTGTATACTAGGCTAATGGCCCTGGGGCCTTTACAAGCCTAGCCATAGGATTACCCTGGCATAGTGCCACCTGACCTTAGTTCCCAGTGCCTCTGTTGAGTGGGTCTATATTAAAAGCATGAACGTTTACTTACCCGAATGCCTAAACGCCGACACATATTCCGCGAACCGCAAATACACCAAACGCCCTTAACCACGAAATTCAAAAACTCGAAATAACATAGTTGTCCCATCCCACTGCCTGCTACATACTACCTACACAAACAAACTAAATAAACCACATACATACACTAACCAAAACCCTACTTCTAACCCTAAACTAAACCCTACTTCTAACCCTATACTAAATCTTGCATATATCACCATGTATGCACTTAACTTAACCCACACCCTAACCCTAAGGTCCATAACTATCACACACTTACCTTAAAAAGCTATACCCAAACAAACTAAATAATCCACACACATACACTTAATAAAACCCTACTTCTAACCCTACACTAAATCTAACATACATTACCATCTATGCACTTACCTTAAACCGCACCCTAACCCTAAGGTTCGTAACTATCACACACTTACCTTACGGAGCTATACCGCAGAAGGGCCAACCATGAAGAGTTCATGTTTCCAATTTCGTGCTTCAGGACGATCAATGTTTTTGCGGTTCGATGAAGATGTGTCGGCGTTTAGGTATTCGGGTAAGTAAACGCTCATTATTTTAATATAGACCCTGTTGAGTAGAGCCACTGGTGTTATCCCCGGGGTGAATTTTCTGTTTCCCATCCACTCGTCAAGATTTCTCTTGAAGAGGGTCAACGAGGTGCTCTGTTTGACATGTATGGGAACTCTGTTCCATAGCATGGGCAGTCTCTGGGTTATGAACCTGTCCCTCCAGCATGTTCTGTTAATTGTGGTAATGAGGTTGAGGTCTCTGGAACATGTGGTGCAGAGGGATTGGGATTTCTTTAGATGTAGCATTTCTAACAGAGCTGGGTCAGACATGGCTTTGTAAGTCAAGCAGAGATCACCTCTAAGTAGGCGATATGAGATGGAGAATAGTTGGAGGTTTTTGAGTCTGGCCATATAGGACAAGTGTGTAAGGCCTAGGATCCTCTTTGTGAGGTACTTTTGCAGCCTCTCCAGTTGTTGCAGGTGTCTAGTGAGGTACATGCCAAATGGGGCATTGTACTTGATGATTGACCTAATGAGGGAAGAGTAGAGGGAGACAATGACCTCTTTCTTCCTGGATGCAAAACCCTTAGTAATGAGATGTGCCACATAGAAGGACTTTCTGCCCACAGTGGAAATGTGGTGATCAAAAGAGAGGTTGCTGTCAACCTGTGTTCCCAGATCTCTTATAACGTCTTCTGTGTTCAGTGGACTACCATCAATGCGGTAATTCATGGGAACCAGGCTTTTCCCAAAGGGGATAAAAACACATTTTTGGCATTGAGCTTAAGGCCATGGTTCTGACACCAGTCATTGGTCACAGTGAGGCCATTCTGTAGGATGTCAAAATCACTTGAGGAGTTTATAATAGCTCCCATCTTGCAATCATCTGCAAACTTTGTCAGCCAGAGTCCCTTTGTGCTGGCCTGGACTTCAGAGAAGTAGATACCAAACAGTAGAGGACCGAACCCTGTGGGACTGCACTCATGACTAATCGGCAGTCTGACTTGGAGTCAGCTACTTTCACACTGCGGGTTCTATCTGTGAGCCAGTTTGCAACCCACCTAGTGATACAGGGGTTGATTCCAAGCTTAGTGAGTTTTTCTATGATTCCTGAGTGGGAAACGGTATCAAAAGCCTTGGCCAGATCAAGGTAGGCTGAATGAACTACCTTGCCTTCATCCACAGTTCTGGTGACTGACTCAAAGAAGTCAACCAAGTTGAGCAGGCATGACCTACCCTTCACAAAAAACAAACTGTGCGGGATCCAGAGTTTGGAGATTCCCTATATCCTTGTTTAGTATATAGCCACTGATGATGCATTCCATACCAAAACACTTTATTAAACAGGAAACTCAAATACAGACTTTAAATATGAATGCCTAAGGAACTAGTTGGACCTGTTAACCAATGAAATTGAGCAACTATGCACTGATATAAATGAATTAAATTAACTAAATTAATTAATTAAAACTAAATTAAACATTAAATTACATCACATCACATACAACAACACAACAAAAAAAGCAGAATGCACTAACAACTTATACCATATGATAAAAAATTATGTATGTATATATATATAATAATAAACACAAACATATATTCATACTATATGGTATGATTCAACTATTAATAAATATAATAAATAAATATTAATAATTGATAATAAATACAAAATAAATAATATTAAATAGTACTTCTAATATAGGTCTGTTGTGTATAATATGTATAAATAATAATATCACAATTGTATTAATCCCCAGGTTAACAATAACAATCAGGAAAACGGAAAAATACCAATAATATATGTTGTGTGTGGTGTGTGGTACATATATATAAATTTTGAAATATATATATGTGGCGTGTGGTGATAATTATTAAACCATTCCATAAATACATCCATAAAATAGGCTTTATACTAGTAAATTCATTTGAGACCAGGTTATGGTTGGCATTAAGTAATATCTGTAATTTTAATTCTAACACATCTAAATTGTATTTAGTAACCTTCCCTTGTGAATCAAACTGTTGATGAATAATCCCAAAAAACTTAAAAGAATGATTTTGAAATTGATTAATGTGTCTGGCAAGGGCATTTGTTAATTTATTATTCTTAATATTCATTAAATGTTCTTTAACCCTTGCCCTAAGTTGTCTACTGGTTTTCACACTGTTGACAGTTATGTTACTATCTGTGTTAATCATATATTTACAGGTTGAACATGGACTCACTACCTGTGTTATTTATACCTTCAAAGATGTCCTTGAAGGAAATGTCCCCTCTAAACACATATTATATATTATTTGTACACACATCCCCAAAAATTTTTTATGAAAACTAAATAATTTTTTTTTATTATTAATTATGTCCTTTATATCTGAAGAGATACCATTGAAAGTGTAGCTATGTTTCCACACAATCAGATGGGATAACCCTGTTCATAATCTGAATTAAGTCTTCTTCCCGCTGACCATTTCTTGCCTCACCTCACCATTCCTTTCACCTCTGCTTTTTCTGATGGTGAGGGTGTGAGCTGTCAAAGTGAAGTGAATTTTAGGAAAGTGGGACTTTCTATATATATGTTTTTTTTTTTTTTTTAACCTTTAAAAGTTTACTTAATATCTTAAATAAATAATTGATACTTTTATTAATAATAGAATGTGTGAATCTTAAGAATGATACATTGTTATTAATATATTCTATAAACCTATCCAAAATACACTTACCCCCTTTCCATATAATAAATAAATCATCTAAAAACCGGCTTTGCATATCAGACTCATCAGGCTAATGCGGCGATAGTTCCCAGGGTCTGTAGTCACTCCTCCTTTGTGGAGAGGGATAACTGTAGTAGTGTGCCATTCGGCAGGAACAAAGCCTGAGGTGAGGCTGTGATTGAACAGAGCACACAGGTGAGGTGCCAGTTCACGCTGTAGTTCATGTAGAACACAACCAGGGATATTGTCAGCTGTATTCTTGGCCTTGGACAGTGCTGTTTTAACCTGTGCAGCAGTAATACTGGGTGCCTGGCAATCTACTGGTATTGTGATTGGTCAATGGGGGGGGATAAAGGTGGCACTGAATCTGTCGACCAGTATACTGGCAATATCTGTTGGCTCGGTGTAGGAGGTACCATTGAGCAAATCTGGGTATTGCTGTGGATATTCTTTAAATAACTATAGAAGGCCTTGTGGTTGTCTTTACTATCTGCTGCAATTCTGTTTTCATACCTAGCTTTAGAGGATTTGATGAGGGATCTCAACTTTTTGTTGATGCAGACAAGGGAGTTTTTCCAGTCTTGGGACTTCACCTTATTCCACATCAGTTTCCTCCTTCTCTTGTAGAGTTTGTTTATGGCAGGGGACCACCAGATTGGCTTCCTTGTTTTGGAGGAGAGTGTCTTGGTTCTGTTGGTTATGGCGAGATCCATGCATTTGTGTACGTGTTCGTATTTTGTATTGGTGTATGATTCTGCAGTCACGCAACTATTCTCCATTTGCATGAGTGCCGTGAAGTTAGCCACCTCTGTTATTAGGATCCCAAAGTTAGCTTTGGAGAAGTTTTTCATGGTGGTTACCTTTGCTGGGGGGGGTGGGAGGGATGTGAATTTCCAAGGTGATAAGTTTGTGGTCGTATCTAAACAGGGAAGAGTTGACTATTAGTGTAGAGCAATGGTCACCCATGTTAGTAATGACCAGGTCAAGGATGTTGCTACCTCTAGTGGGGGTAAGAACAAGCTGATCCAGGGCATTGGAATTAACAAACTCCAGGAAACATTGAGCAAGTGTACTGGTACATGAGTAGTTTACCCAGTTAATGGAGGGGTAGTTGAAGTCGCCTAGTTAGAGACTGTTAGGTTGGACCCTAATATTCTCCAGGGTGCTTAGGAATGTGGAGTGTGAGTCTTGGGACATGGTTGGGGACCTATAGCAGGCTACAACCCGAATTGCTATCTTACCCAATGTTAGCTGCACCTGAAGTATCTCAGATGCGTTATGTTGGGCTACCACTGCAGCAAGAGAACGTAGTGGAATCTAGGATATCCAAAAACAAAGTTTAGCAAATGAAAAGATGCCCAATGCTGAGAGTAAGAACACTTTAATTCCAAAAAACAGATAAAAACAAATAATTACAGGTAAGTGCTTTCACAATTGCTCACTTCTTCAGACCTTAACAAACAGTATGAAAAAATAGGCCTTTAAATACAAAAAGCTTCCAATTAATTAAAAACAATTAAAATTGTTAGGTGTTAACACTTATCAGTGTACTAAGCCTCTCTTCTTTAGGAGAGGCTTTAAAGCAACAGCACTATTCAAACCAGGTGGCACATATGCTTTAAAGTTAACAATCCATTTTAACTCAGCAAGTTCAGTCTCATTGCTCAAATCCCCTTCCCTTAAACTTTCATTTAATTTCTGTAGTACCAAGAACTTAAAGTTGTGACTCATAGGGTTGGGAGGCTGGCCTAATGGTTAAGGTTTTTGCCTTATAAACACAAGGTGCAGCGTTTGAGTGTCACAAGGGATAATTGGCTAGGCTTAAAATGGCTCGCAAGGGCAGTTAGCCTAGTACTAATCTATGAACCTATACCAGCTTCAGATACATGTTTCACTAATGCATTTCTTAGTTTATTATTTTGTACATCACTCTGATGCTGCAGAATCCTGTCCATAAACATACGATTTGTCTTCCCTATATAATATGAATCACATACATTACACTTAGCCATATAGACTAGATTTTTCATACAACAGTCTGCATAAAAGGACAGATGCATAGGTTCCATGCTTAATGGATGCATAATCAAGTGTGTAGACCATATATAACTTCATGCATTACAGGGCCAGCATGCATGAGTGCCCTTACGCTGGGAGGTGAGGTGCCTATATGGTTCAGTGTGCTTATAACAAAGTCGCTGTTTTAAGTTCTTGGTACTTTTAAAGCAAAACTTAGGAACTGGTTCTATATGTTTACTAACAGAGGGATCAGTCATCAGGATGGACCAATTTTTCTTTATGACTTCACACACTTTAATAACCTCTGCTGAATAGGTCAAACAGACCCTATTTACACCCTTGTTGCTGTTAGCCTCTGTGTCCCTCACTATACTTGAGGAGCTGTCAGAGAAGTAGGGTTTTACTTTAACACCAGCCAATGTATTCAGTTCTCTACTTTCCTTATCTGTCTCACTGCCTTATAGCCCCTCTTCAATAGATCTGCCTTTAACACCCTTAAAGCTTGCTCTAAAGAGTCAGCATTAGTATGCAATCTCATGCACCTAAGAACCTGATTTTTCCTAGTAACGTGGGATGGATGCATACTAGAACAATGTAAGTACCTGTAGTATCTCTGATGCGTTATGTTGGGCTCCCAGTCTGGAGGTGTGCACATCCTTTATGAATATGGAGACACCACCGCCTTAGGATCTTCAATCTAAGTTCTGGGGCTGAAAGGTGTGGAATGAGTTATAGCCTGGTAGTGCAGGGGTGCTTTCTGCTGCCTTGAACCAGGTCTCTGTTACAGCACAAATGTCAATGTTCTCCATTTTAAGAAGTGCCTCGAGCGAGTGCATTTTGAGATTTAGACTTCTAGCGTTGAGCAATATGACCCTCAGATTGCATTTGTTTGTAGCAGTTATGGTGGTAATTTGGTCTTAGGAACACCACCTAAAAAAGGCACTACAAGGGTGGCAAGAGCCTTGGACAGTATCTGAAAGCCCAGGGGTGACAGATGCAGGCCATCTCTGGCAAAGCATCGAGGTCTGTCAGTCATGTCATCCCAGGCAGACAGATACTGGATCCCCTTAGAATGACACCAGAAATGCAGCCAATTTTTGAAATCAATCATTTTCTGCTTGTACTGTGGTATCATTCTGGGTGATGGTAGGATGCTGCTCAGAGCAGGCTCATACCCACCTGGGCTACATAAACTGAGAGGTCCTCCATGTCTCTTTTCATTTAGTCCAGGTAGGTATGTCTCAGGTCATTCACACCCACATGTACAATGACAGAGTCATATTTGTACCTGTTGTTGAGTGACCTGAGTGCATGCGTTATGTGTCAGATTCTGACACCTGACAGGCAGCTGACTGTTACTTTCTCCTTATTCAACCTAGTGAGTGGGACATCGGTGTGCCTCACTATCGAGTCACCTATGACTAATGTGTTGGGCATGCTGTTTTATCTTAGGGGCTTTGGTTGAGTGGCACACTGTTTAGGAGATTTATGTGTCTCGTGATTAGTGTTGTGTTGTGGTGGCTGAGTTCATTTCTGCCTTGGAGGGCTCTGCTGTTTGGGTAGATTTTTATTGAGAGCCTCTGCAAAGGTGGGTGTGTGGTTTATGTTTTTATGTGAAGGCAGTGCTGGTGTGAGTTCCGGAGGGATATGTGTTCCATGTGGTGTGGTGCAAGTGTTGACCTTCTCCTCTTGACCAGCTATTCTGGTCTTGGCTGGAGAGTGCGTGGCTTCCAATTTGGTTATATAACTGCATCTCTCGCAAATCTGAGCATTGGAAAGTAAGAGGAGAGGGTTGTTGGTGTACATGAGGCAGTTGCTACACTGCCTCAGGATGCCCAAGTTCACCAGGTTAATAGGAGAAAGCACAGAGAACAGACCTTTAGATGTGCCTGGTGGGGTGGGCATTGATAATAAGTACTAGATCTGTTTCCTTACCAAGAAAAACCAAAAGCAGCAAAACAACTAAATAAAACCAAAACACAGATAATACCAGAAGAGAGACAGGTCTTTTAGCGTAAAACAATTTAATTCGCTATTCGTCGAAACAACTTCATCAGAAATAGAAAAAACAACTCCAAAGACACACTTTAAATACTGTCATCAGTTAAATAAAAAACAATCAACAATCTTTGTAACAATTATCACATTAAGATGAACTATTAATACACTATTAAAATATAACAGTTTTCTCTACTAAAATGTGAAATACAATTGAATAAAAAATAAAATAAAAATTAAGGACTTGAATCCTGAAGGAAGAATGCCCAGCACAGGGACAGGAAGCCAGGTTGGTGTCAAGACTAACAATGTTGTCGCTTCTGGTTATAAGCTTGCTCCTGTTGCTTGTGGGGTTAGCGGTGAGGTCAACAAACTTTTGAGTTTAAGTATAGACCCCTTTTGTGAAGAACTATTCCAAGCTAACCATGTTATAAATAGGAACAATGGCATGGTTATGCTTGACAAGTTGGAACTGGGTTTAAAGAAATATCGTGCATTGCATATTGACAACAAATATTTTGAGCATTGTGTGAAATTGGGGATTGTTCCCAAAGGTCTCTGCTTTTTCAAAATGCCAAATGGTGTTGCCACTGATAGTCCATTTTTTAAGGAAGTTATTAACTTCTTTAACAGTGCGGGCATGGATTTTATGAAATTATTAATTAAGAACAATACTTATTTGTTGGAAAGATTGAGAGATGAACTTACTCATCTAGACAATGATATTAAACAATTAATGGATGGTTGTTCTGAAGTGGTAATGGAGTATCAGTAGTTATTAGATAGAGGTGATAAAATGGAAAAGCAGGTAACACAGCGTAAATCCAAGAATATCTTAAGGGTTTGGCTGTGTATGAACTTGGCAAAGAATATATTGATTTTATTCCCCATGGTGCCAAATCTAACGGTAATTTAGAGTCAAAGCAGGGGCATGTTTCAAGTGGTAACATTTTTAACCACAGAGACAATAGAGATACTCAAAATCTTGATGTAACAGCCCCTTTAAATTCCAACAACTCTGTGTTTGACTCTACAGAAGGTGGTGATGTAATTCCAATGACGGTGAGATGGAAGACAGATATGGCAGCACATGAACCTAGTGACACATGCGAGCACACACAAACAAAAACTGGCCAAAGTAGTGGAAGGGTTAACAGCAAAGTGGCTGGTTTTACTGCTAATAAGCCTTTTTTATAGGCAGAACAGAATTCATGGAACAAGAGAAACAGAAGCAAAAGCAAATGTTACCAAACTCAAACTCGAGGCAGGAGTGGACCTCGGAAGTAGTTGGGACTATTAATTATGACTGTGTTCATATTTCAGTGTTTAATCTTTCAAAATTTATTTTAAACAATGAGCATGTGAATGTTTTGAAATTGGGTTTAAACGTTCAACCCAGTAGAAGAGCTGATTTGACAAAAACACTTTTGGAATTGAAGTTTTTTACCCGAAAGCTTAACTTGCAATATATTCTTTGTGATGTAACTTTAAGTAGCACTTTGGCTAAACCTTCCACGTATAACCCCACACTTGTACACACTTTAAAAATGTTTAAAAATCTTTGTGAAAGGGACATTAGGAACCAAATTGAGAGTAAAAATTATTGTCCCTATTATAATTTAAGCATTAATGAAAGAAAGGCACTCAATGAGTTGGTGTGTAATAAGGTTTTAAGGTTTATGGAAGCCGATAAGGGGGGGTGGGATTGTCATTATGAGTACAAGTGATTACAACGAGGCATTAGAGCTGATGTTAGCAAACCAGGCAGAATACAAAAAGGTGTCTAAGTTTGACATCTTGAAATGTTATTGTCACATCTATGCCACTCTTTATGGTTTTCTGATGGATGGCCAAATATCTAAGAAAGTATTTGATTTTTTGCATGTGGAAGACCTCAAGATTGGGGTGCTTTTTGGAATACCTAAGCTCCAGAAGAGCATTACAAACCCCCCTTTCAGGCCTATCTTTTCTACTTCAGGGAGCTGCACAGATTGTATCTCCTTATATTTAGATTATTTATTGAAACCTAATGTGAAGCAGTTACTATCCTACATAGACGACTCTTGAGATTTTCTTGACAACTTAAGATTGTTTTTTACCAGCTTGGAAAATGGATCTAAACAGTATTTGATGGTCACAGTGGATGTGGCCTCACTGTTCACTTATATTCCTCAGGAAGTGGGGGTGGATTACATTAGGTGGTTTTTAACCAAATATACTAATTTTAGTAATCACAGTGTTATTACGCATGCATTAGTGTTAGATTTACTGTTGGAGCACAGTTATTTTATGCTTAATAGTAATTTTTATAGGCAGTTGTCAGGAGTATCAGTTGGTGCAACTGTGGGCCCAACCTATGTGAGATTGGTCCTTGGATGGTGGGAGCTTGAAATTCTTCCTTATATGGGTTTATATGATAGTCGTCTTTTATAAAAGATTTGTGGATGACCTGTTTTTTTATTGTTAATAAGGATGGTTTTAGTGTAGACAGCTTTATAGATGCTCTCAGTGCCACTACTGATTTTTTGACATTCACATTAGGTGATTCTGGCCATGTGGTTTCCTTTTTGGATGTGGTTATTAGGTGGGATTTACCTTCTAATGTTGTTTTTAGTAGTATTCATCGTATAAACACTTTTTGCAACAGTTAGGTACACTACAAAAGTAACCATCCTACTTTTACCAAGAATAATATTCCTCTTGGTCAGTTCATCTGGGCTTCACGGATGACTGTTGATAACACCTCATTTTTGGAAAAGGTAGAATTCATCAAGAGGTTATTCTTGGAAAGGGGATACCCTCGATACCTGTTAGACAGGGTGGCCAGTGAAATAATATCTAGAAGGGAGATTGATTTTCCCCCGATTTTGGTAAAAGGTTTTACTAAAAGAATGGTTACTGATAGTGGTGTTTTGAGTAGATCAAGGTTTTGTCTGGATATGAGTGTTGATAATAAACAGATTTGTAAGATCATTAGTGAAAATTGGAAAGTCATCATAGGTAATGGTGATATGGTCAATGTACTAGATGATGCGCCGCTTTTTGTGTATAGGAAGAATCAGAACATTAAAGATATGTTGGAGAGGGGAAATCGTTCCAGATGCCCTAATATTACTAATAGGAGTATGTTTAAGTGTACAGGTTGTAAGGTATGTAGGTATATTCACACTGGTCCCCACATTTGTTTGCAACACCTTGATTACAATATTACTGTCTGTGGTAGAATAGATTGTGGTAGTGAAGGCATTGTTTATGTGCTATTTGTAGTGGATCTTTTTATGTGGGAATGTCCTCTAGAAGCCTGAGGAAACACGTACTGGAACATTTGTATGCAATAAGAACAAAAAAGTTAAATAGTTTCAGCATCACAATTCTCTATTGTTATAGTTTAACTATATGCCCTGCAGTGAAAAGCCATGCAGTTCTTGTAACTATCAGTTTAAAAGGCTAAGTGATCAGTTAATTAGTTTATTGAATAATTAATGTTAATTAACTGATGGACCTAGAGTATTTAAATGTGTGGTAAACTCATAAGAATCAGGATCTGAAGAAGCATACATAGTGTATGTGAAAGCGCTTATCCAGTTCGTTTGTTTTTTGTGAACAAAAGCTACGTTTTGAAGAACTTTTGGCTGCTGCTGCTTTAGTTTGGAATCTTTGGTATCGTTGGACTATATTATTTCCGTGTTTGCCTACCAGTTTATTTATTTCTTCATTTTTTCACAGATTGTAACTGGTAAGCTAATTTGAGTAGCAAGTGATTTACATACTACTAAGATTTGTAAGATCATTAGTGAAAATTGGAAAGTCATCATAGGTAATGGTGATATGGTCAATGTACTAGATGATGCGCCGCTTTTTGTGTATAGGAAGAATCAGAACATTAAAGATATGTTGGAGAGGGGAAATCATTCCAGATGCCCTAATATTACTAATAGGAGTATGTTTAAGTGTACAGGTTGTAAGGTATGTAGGTATATTCACACTGGTCCCCACATTTGTTTGCAGCACCTTGATTACAATATTACTGTCTGTGGTAGAATAGATTGTGGTAGTGAAGGCATTGTTTATGTGCTATTTGTAGTGGATCTTTTTATGTGGGAATGTCCTCTAGAAGCCTGAGGAAACACGTACTGGAACATTTGTATGCAATAAGAACAAAAAAATTGTAAGAATGCTTTATACAAGCATTCCATTATGTGTAGTAACTGGAAAAAGTTTACATTCTCAGTCCTTGAGTTAGTAAACAAGGACATTAGGGGTGGTGGTTATAGGAACACAGTGGAACAAAAAGAAGCGGAATGGCAATTAAGATTGGATTCTTATATGTATCCTGGGTTAAATGACACCGTTAATATAAAGTGTTTTCTAAAGAATAGAAAAATTTATATTAAGAAATAAAAGGTTTTTATTCAATTGTATTTCACATTTTAGTAGAGAAAACTGTTATATTTAATAGTGCATTCATGGTTCATCTTAATGTGATAATTGTTACAAAGATTGTTGATTGGTTTTTATTTAACTGATGACAGTATTTAAAGTGTGTCTTTGGAGGTGTTTTTTGTATTTCTGATGAAGTCGTTTCGACGAATAGTGAATTAAATTGTTTTACGCTAAAAGACCTGTCTCTCTACTCGTATTATCTGTGTTTTGGTTTTATTTAGATCTGTTTCCTTGTAGAACGTTTAGTGCTGGTAGCACTTGTGTGCTACAATACTTGCTACAAGAAGTCTGGTAAACTGCTAGACTAATAAGCTAGTATAAGTGCAGGAGAGGAGAGAACTAGTAGATCTAAGGGAAAAATTAAAGAGAAGGCTCTGGCACCACTCAGAAGCTTGCAAACAATCCTGGATACAGCAAGTATGTATCTGGACTAGACTAGTTACAGGAAAGGCGGGAAACAAGAACAAATGCGGGATATTAAACCGCAAAGTTGAGAGAGATGGAAAAACTGCCCAAATGGCCAATAAACTACAATTTCTGTGCCAGGAACCACTCCTCTTGTGGTAGATAGGCTACCTAGTGCTTACCACTCCCACTGATAAGCTAGAAGGCTTCCCTCCAACACAGAAAGGCTTGGGGGCCTCAGAAGCTTACAGTCTTGGACACAGCAAATTTGTATCTGGACTAGACTAGTTACAGGAAAGGGAGGATACAAGTGCAAATACGGGCTTTTAAATCAGAAAGTTGAGAAAGATGGAAAAACTGCCCAAACAGCCAATAACTACAATTTCTGGGCCCATAAACCACTCCTTGTGTGGTAGATAGGTTACCTAGTGCTTACCACTCCCACTGATAAGCTAGATTGCTTCCCTCCAACACAGAAAGGCTTGGGGGGCTCAGGAGCTTACAAACAGTCCTAGATACAGCAAATCTGTATCTGGACTATAGTTACAGGAAAGAAGGGAAACAAGTCCAAATGTGTACTTTTAAATCAGTAAGTTGAGAGAGATGGAAGAACTGCACAAACGGCCAATAACTACAATTTCAGGGCCAGAAACATACCTCTCAACCTGGAAATATCAAAAATCTGGACAAGGCCCATGAAAAATCGGCACAAATCTGTACGCTGATTAATGTAAAATTTGCATGCATAATTACATAACCCCGTCCTCTTCAACAGAATTGTGGAATACCAACTTTTAAATGCAAACTGAAGAACAGAACCAAAATATAGCACCAGAGTACCCCTGCAGCCATTCCAATGTCCCATTACCTGGTTATTTCACCCCATTTACCATAAACACTAATGTGTGCATACTGCTTTACTTCTGCAATGATTATTTGGATTTTATTTTTACATTTTATAGCACAATGCACAAAGTTAAACACTAATAGATAGCTGCTCAACAAAGCAATACTGTCTCACAATGAAAATAAACTTTGCATTAAAATTCTCTGCCCTTGAAACTTACATTAATTGAAACTGCATTGAAACCCACACCACATCCAAAGAAAATGCATCTGGCCAGTGGTGGATAAAGATTACCTTTGGGCTGTTTTCAAATCGTAGGCCCCTTACACACAAAACAAGAAACATACATGCGTCCTTTGATACACCTTCCTGACTTTATTAAATTATATTCCTTGAATAATACAGCACACTCTTTAGACTTAAGTAAAGTGCGTTTTAAATGTATTCTTTAAACATTTTTCCAGTAGGCAATGAAATAAAATGCATGAACCAATAATGACAAAACTGCCCTATTCAGAACATGTCCATCATAAAAGTCTACTTCCACACACACAATCACATTTTAAATTTATTGTTTGAACATTTTTCCAGTAGGCAATGAAACAAAATGCATGAACCAATAATGACAAAACTGCCCTATTCAGAACATTTCCATGATAAAAGTCTACTTCCACACACACACAGTTCTTGCTGTAATCATATTTCTGTATTATTTATTTTACTGTGCTTCATGTAGTTACATTGCAATTTACATTAAAATATCTTTGCTGTTGTGGTCTGAGTCTTTGAACCAGAGCATCTACCCAGTTAACAAATGTATATATGAAGAAATAAATCAGTATTAGTTTTAGTTAGGTTGTGATGAACACTCAGAAACCCTAATCATGAATATAATGTCAGAAGGTATAAAAACCCTGCAATTTACAGAACATTAAGTGCTCACATGTTGTGTATGCTACATGTAAATAAAGGACTAAGAAAATAAACCAGTAGTTTATCTGCCTTTCATTATATGTCCTTACGATCTGCTAGGACTATGGTTGTAAATGCAGCATAGCGAACACCAGTCAAAGAAACTTCTGAGCTAAGATATTAGAAGGTATTTCAGCTGTATACTATTCCAGTGTTATTGCTACTACAATCCAGGTCGTACCTGAAAAGGACACAAACTTAACCAGACTTCCTAAAGTTAAGTAAACAAATCTGATGGGCAACACAGTATATCCCTGTCCAGCCGTGATGAAGCTGATTGCCATTACTCCGGGGTGCACTCGAATGGTTTAAAGCAACTCATTACGCCTTAGTTAAAACTAAAAATAATACACTATAAATAAACAAGTAACCCATCATGTGGAATATGACTGACAGAGGGAAAAAACAGCACCTTTCAATCAGAAAATCAAATACGCTGACATAATTTGGTTGACAGCGAACTTTACTCCCTCCTGAAGCAGTTGATTCTGGACTGGCACTACCATATTTTAAGTAAAGAAGAAAGGGCACAGACCCCTGCCCAGTAAATAAATCAATAATAGATATTTCCCTTTGCAGTAAACAAATTGGACAAGTTTGCTTTCATAACAATGAATTCTCAAATTGCTGATCGCATTAGAATAAACCAATATCAACTTCCACATTTTATATTGAAGACCACCATCACTATTATAATAAAGAATATCCTGGAACATGTTCTCAGAAAACGCAATCAAAAGCATGCAATAAAGCTCTGAAGAAGACCTCTTTCTACACACATTTTAATGTTATTCGCAGCAGCCTTCAAACATTTGCAAACTGCACTTTTCTGCAGGAACGGAATGATAAACAGCAAAAGCAGATATGCATTTATTTTTCATTAGACTACTTAAAAAACAACAACATAGCAGCTTAACTTTCATGTGTCGTACTGCACAGCATTCACACACACACACACACACACACACACACACACACACACAACACAGACACACAGAAAACAGTACCTTTAGACATCAAGTCCGTGCAGCTCGCAGCAGTTGTTTTTTCCCCTGCAACCAACTGCATATATTGAGGTACTGGAGGCAGGAGAGTCATATAATTTTCTCTTCTGGTGGGATTCTATAGATTCTTGGAAGAACATGTGGACTGTACTAGTGAGACTACATCAGCTATTGCTAGGGGATTCCCATTAATGACAATTTTTTCTTCAAGCCCTTGAGAAAATTCAGTATATTTTTTTCTTAATAAAAATGTAAATAAATCCTTAAAGTGATTACATCCACAAAACACCATTCCTTTGCACAGCTTATTTCCGAGCGAGCCTTCTAAATAAAGTGATTACATCCACAAACAAAACAGCCATATAAAGCAGTTTTCTTACCAGACAGTACTCCTTCCCGTTCTCACAGCAGGCATAATCCCTTACAGACATAAAAGTAGCAGCTTCCTAAAATCACACACCCTTCCTTTGCACAGCTTACTTCAGAGCAAGCCTTCTAAATAAAGTGATTACATCCACAAACAAAACAGCCAAGAACAATGATAAACCCAGGAGAGCCTTCTCGCAGTTCCCACTCGCAAAGCATTTGAAACCAGAGCCAGAAATACATGTGTGAGCTCAATTCCGACAGGCTGGTAGCCCTGATGGGGCTGACGTCATCGTGCATGGGATGACGTCAGCTCACAGAGCAGGAAAAATAAAAAACAAATTAAAAAAATCAGAAATGAAGGGGTGCCACTCGGGAATCGTGGCACCCCATTATTTGGACCCCAAAACTCTGTAAAAACCGAGTAATTCAGGACAGTTGGGATGTATGGCCAGAAACCACTCCTTATATGGTAGATAGGTTACCTAGTGCTTACCACTCCCACTGATAACTTAGAAGGCTTCCCTCCAGCACAGCACTAATCTTGAATTTTGGGTCATGTGTGAATTATTACAGATGGTGCTTGAGTATAATGTGTTTAAATTTTAGGATTCATATTATTTAAAAATAAGGGGTGTAGGAACAGGTACACATGTAGTGAATACATATTTAGTATTATCAGCATGGGAGGATCAGTATGTGTTTAATGAACGTAACCCATTCGCTGGTAACCTTCTGTTTTATAAGCATTTTGCGGATGATATTTTTCTTTTAAGGAATGATTTTGTGGGTACTTTGAATGAATTTGTTGTATATTTGACATCCACTGTTGACTTCCTGACTTTTAAGAAATCTCAGTCAGGTGGCAATATTTGTTCTTTAGGTATAGAATTAAATAAGGCAAGTATGGGTGAATTAAATATTGCGATATATATGAAACTAACCAGAAATAGTACTTATTTACACCATACAAGTATGCATCCCCCATTTATTTTTAAGACTGTAATAAAGGGGCAGATATATCAATGCTCTGGATTAGATTAGATTAACACCAGTAATATAATATCGATGCCTAAATTATGCTGTGATTTTTATGGATAAGGGTTATAGTTCAGGACAAATAAAAGTTATGAAAGATGATGTAATACAGCACTGCAGTGATAAAGCTAAACCTTTTTATTCAGCTGAACCCCAAATCCATGAACATATAGGTATGTATAATGATGAAGGGAGAGCACAGTTTGTAGTAGGATATAATAGACATATAAAGGCTTTTGATGGAATAATAAAGAAATCTGGTATATTTTAAATGAACTTGAGACATTAAAAGATTTTATACCATCAAGTTCTAAAGGGTGGCCACAGTGGTGCAGTGGTTAGCATTGCCACCTCACAGCAAGAGGTTCTCCGGTTCGATTCTCGGCTGGGGTGCCTTCTGTGAGAGAGTCTGCATGTCCTCCCTGTGGTCGCAGGGGTTTCCTCCAGGTGCTCCGGTTTCATCCCAAAGACATGCAGTAGGTGGATTGGACACTCTAAATTGGCCCTAGGTGTGTGTGTGTGCGTATGTGTGCTTTCGTTGGAAGGTTGGGTGCCGGGCTGGCAACTTGACACGGTAAAACTCCACTGCCAATCATGAGCAGACAGATGATCTGCTGTGGTGACCCCTAACCAGGAAAAGAAGAAGAAGATACCATCAAGTTCTAAGTTTACTTTTAGGAAATATAAGAACCTGAAGCAAAGGTTTTGTCATAAGGAAATTAAATAACTGTAGCTTTTGTACTTATATTTATAAAGAATCCTCATTTACTCATCATATTACAAAAGATGAATATAAATGTAATACCTTTGCAACTTGCAACACTATGAATATTGTTTACATATATATATATATATATATATATATATATATATATATATATATATATATATATATATATTTTTTTTTTTTTTTTAATGAAGGTCATTTTATTAGGAAAAGACTAACAGAACATTAAAGAATAAAATTAGTGGGCATTTTTCTGATATAAGAAAGGAAATAAAATCTAATGCCCTAGGTAAGCATATTATGGAAGAAGAAAACATGCATTTTTTTAGGTTTGCAGTCCTCCAAATAGTGAAAGAAACTACTAGAGAAGGTGATGTAAATAATAAAACAGAGGCTTGTGAGATAAAATGGTTAAATATTCTTAGATCTGATCAAAAGCCAGGATTAAATACAAAACCATTTTGAAATCACATTTTTTAAAAGTGACGTGTTGTTTCACCTAAGCATTCTGATTTTTATGTAAATGGTCTTAATGATGTCATGCTTATGATTTTTATTTAAGTGTTTGAATTGAATTGTTTGATTTTAAATTGATGAAGCATGTAGCATGAAAGCGTGTAAGCTTGTTGGCAAAAAGTTTTTATTAAATATAAAGTAAAAAAATATGTTCGTACCCTTGTGGCCTTATTAGGCCATTTGTCTTGAACTTCTGTTGATTGTACAAGCCTGGACCTAAACCTGCTTTGAGCTACCATTTTTAGAGTTACATACCCAAGTGTCCAGAACTGACCAAGACATTAACCTGATAGAATTCATAGAGGGTTTGCAAGTCTTCTCCTGGATGTCTCACATATATCCTCAAGTCATGATTTAGCTGTGTAGACACATGTTAGGTTCATAGGTTAATAGGTGAGTTACTAGGCATGCAGCCCAGATTACCATTAAGGAGCCTAACACAAATCCCCAAATTGTTCAAAGCACCATCTGATTAAGTGACTTGCTCAAGGCTATGCAGTAGGCAAATGAGGTCTGAGAGGAATCAAACCCCTGTGACACAAGAAATAGCTCAAAATTATTCATAGTCTATATTGTCTACCCTAACTGCCAGACTGCCTTGGAGTGGAGTTGAACCCTGGCCCCCAACGTGATAGATGAAAACTTGACCAATAAAGCATAAATGCACATTATTAGTCAAACTATTTCCTGAAATACTGAAACAACATTCCCTTTCAACAAAGATAATTCTCAAAGACCTGTGCATGTAACATGAATGAAAGGAATAGTTCACCAAACAGGAGCAATGCAGTTGAGGGCAACATAAAGCTTGCATAATGTATGTTGTTTGTACAGGTGCTTTAACCATTGTAATACATTTTCCAATCGTCTGTACAATCCAAATGCTGTTATTATTCCAGATTTGTTTTTCATCTATGTATATATTAAAAGTTATTATTTTATTTTTAAGTAGACAGGAATTTTATTAGCTTGGCAAGATATGCATTTCTCAGTTTATCTGTACTCCCAGTTAATAATAAAAAAAATCTTTGTGTGGTTACACCTAATGTTATGTTTTAGTTATGTTTGTAATATTACTCCCCAGGTCTCAACCAGACATAGAACCTTTGTGTTAGAGTATTTTACATGAATACTGTACCTTTGCTGACATTAAGACAGTTGGACATCTCTGAATCACATTTCATCACAGTTGTTCTAAATATTTTCATTTTTCTGTAGGGACTTCTGTTGGATAAAACAGTAATTTCTTTCCTGAAAAAGTTACAGTAAGAAAAACATTATTAGAAAAAAAAGATTATCTCAGTATTTTGTATCACCTCCGACTTTCGGGAACTGGTAGCTGAATCAGCTTTGTCAGCTGCTGATAATTCTGTCATGGGAATTTTTTAGCAGTAGCCGTGTACACTGCATAAACAAGAGTGATGACACATTCCAAACTAGGCAGCATTCTTTGAGTCCAGACAAAGTAAATGCTACAAAGCATAAATATACAGAAAATGCAGTCTATAAATAGGCTTTGTGAAAGAAACCCATCTTGATTAACATAGCTAGTGCAGGTGTTTGTCTTCTTAATAAAATGATGTACATGTAGTAAATGCAGACCAAAATTAATTTAAAAATAATACCAAATGCAACCATTTCTATAATCTGTTTACATTATTGCACCAAAGTTATATTAATTTGTCACTCATTTCAGTATAAAGACATCAGCCTTATGCGATGGCATAGTTTGAATGCACTACACATATCATGTTAAATATCGCTTGACAGTCTGATAAAAATGGCATAAGAAGAGTGCTAAAAATGCATTTTTTGTGATTTACTATTTGTTTGTGTTAAGCTAGTGTGTTTGTTACCTATGACTGATTTAGCTAGGCCTAATTCTGCATGGCAAATAAAAATAAAATAGACCAAGAACAGTACCTTGTAAAAAAAGTAAAAAAAAGTATAGCTGTACATAAAATAAAAAGAGTATCATTCTGCAGTAACACAGATTGACAGTGGAAGGATTCCACTAATAGGTGTGTGTAATAGTGGGAACAAAGCAAAATTAATTATATCAGGATTATTTAAAACATGGCAAGAGTGATAAGGGGTCATATTCACAAAAATGACATGTTGTGGCTAGGCAATGGCTCGCTCCATATAATTTCCAAACACTACATCTAATGCTGAAGTTCAGAAAAGGTGCTTCAAATATAAACATTATAAATCAATAATGTACCATATTCAGCATGCATACCTCAACAGTTTAATGAATGGTTGTCCCAACAATTTGATGCAACCTTCATGAATGACTCATCTCCCATCCCAGCATCCTTTGCAAGGTTGCACAGTGGCTTTTAGCAGATCCACATAGTTTAATAAATGGCTACCACCAGCCATGTGACATCATGCTGATAAGTGCCAAAGAGGAAGGTGCTCATACATAAACTTGGATCTTAGCTGAGAAGCAATATTATAATTAAAATAAAGAAACACCAATATTTTAATCATTCAGACATGTTGTAACCATGTGGACAAAACAACAGATAAGTGTGCTGATATCACCAACAGGTAACTGAGTGAAATGCGCAGACAGATTTCTCCAGTCTAAACTGCTAAATGCAGTACTTTGACTCATAAATGCTTACACTTGGCTGGTACATTTTGTTTTTATTTTTAACAATTGGAATTGATATGTGGGCTGAGTCACAAGTACTTTTTTCAGATAAGAACATGTTTTTTCTGAATCTGGCCTAAGGTTTTGACAAAGGGCAGTAAACATGAACAAGCAGAAGTGTGTATGCTGAACCCAAGGTACAGTAAAAGAACACATTGGCACAGTAAATAATCCTGAAGAGAGCAGGAATTTCTTAAGGTAGAGAAAAGTTATACCACAGTTTTATAGAATAAAGCTGAGTTAATACTAAAAGGTAAACTTTTTAAGCATGAGCTGTATAATTTGGATCTAGTTTATATTATCACATTTTTAAATCATCAAACCTCATATGGTTAAGACCATGTTATCAATGTTTTTAAAACTCACAATGTAAACTTTAAGCAAATACAATGTTTTCTCATATGGGCAAGCCTCCCTGCACCACCCACATGAGGGTTGTGCCCCCCACACCCCCTGCTAATTATATACACCAACTCTAACATTGCACAATGGTGGGGAAAAAGGAAAATGCCCCGATCCCCACTGAACTGTGATCTCTGCGTGAATAGTTAGATTTTATTTTTAATTTTGATCACATGATCTTGTCCATATGAGGTCTGACATTTTACAATTCAACAATGTAAAGTGGACCCATGTAACCTGCGTGGTCTTTCATTCAGCAATCTCATTCAGTAGGGCCAGTTGTATGTACCCTTATTGGACAAAAAATTCCCGTCTGTAGTTAATAATAAATCCATGAATCATCATCTCCTGTCAGCCTTAGTGCAATATAAATATGAAGGTAGGAACCACCATCCAGAATTTTCCCAGGGTCATAAGCTATGAAATCAAACTTGTGACCTACTGTCCTTCAAGATGTCTGCAAGGCATCACCACTGTGAAGAGTGGGTAAAGATAGAAGAAGGCTGCCAGCCTAGCCAGATAGAATTTTATAGATAACTCTATCATTTGTAAATATTAACGTAAGGAGCAGGCTTGTTGTCTTAAATGGAAAAAACTGCTGGTAGATGTGGAACTGGAAATAAATCTGACAACAGTGCACTCTAGTGACCAAATTAAAGCATGCGGTGACCCTTTGACGTAGACAGAGGTGCCGAAGGGTCTAGATGAAGAAATTATTTCTATTGTTTTAACCAAGAGTTAAGTTGCTAGATTTAAACATGCAAATGCATTTTTATTGCTCTGCTTCCTGACCAGCTGCAAGATAACAAAAGGAGATGTTAAGAATGTAAATGTAGTTCTGTTAGCCTAAGAACCCAGGGAAGTGTGAAAAATGAAAAAATGTGTAGCCTGGGAACCCCAGGAAAGTGTGAAGAATGATGTAATGTGAATCAGAACTGCAATTTCAATTTAAACAGAGAGAACCAGAGATTATTAAGCATTTTTTGTCTTGACCATCCAACTCACAGCACTGTTTTGTTCAAATGTAAGTTATCTTAGACTTCTATTTTCTTTTAGAAATAGCTAGAAACTAGAAAGATTAGACTGTGTTTTTTGTGATGTCAGAACTGTACTACTGAATTATTGAGGACCAACTCCGAAATTTGTCATGAAAAGAGACAGGAGCTTCAAAAATTTGTTTGAGAATGTCCAAAACACATATATTAAATATAAGGGCATGCAACAATGTTTTGGATGCCCCTACTGTAAGTATATTCAAGTAGGATCATCAATAGTTATACACAATAGGAAGGTACTGTATAGTAAAGGAAAATACAACTGTAATTCCAAAATGGTCGTCTATCTAGCCAAGTGCCAACACTGTCCCAAATATTATATTGGCAAAACAAAACAGAGATTGAGGGATAGAATATATGACCATTTGTACAGTATTAGAAAATTGAGCCAGGACAACGCATTAGCTAAGCATATTCAAGAATGCCCCGGGCATGAATTTAAGTTTTGGGTTTTAGACCAGGTCCTAGTAGATATGAGGGGAGGGCCAACCGAATTAGAACTTGATAAATTGGAACTAATATGGCAAATACGTTTATACGCATACAATGACCCTAGTTTAAATGATATGTGTTCAATTATGCCTATATTAAAAATGAAAAGTTTATGTAGGTAATCTATTGAACCAGGTTAATGTGTTTTATAATAAGGTAGATTTCATATTATAATCTTATGAGACGTAAGATATGCTTCTGCTGCTAAAGTATTCTTGCACTTTCACATTTTTATATATATATTTTTTATATATTTTTTATATTTTTTATATTTTGGTTTACTTTTGTATTTTTGTGTCTTAAATACTTTATTGAATGTTAGGATTCTTGCTATTCATAACAACATTTATGACTTGCATTCAATGATAACAGCAAAGTTTATTTATCATTCTTAATAATTATTATGCTGTTACATAGACATTAGCTTTTTAATTGATTTTAAACATTAAGTCTAATAAGGTAATATTGCTTTAATTTTTGAAACTGACACCACCTGATCAATTTGAATTAGTATTTAAATGGTGTCAGTGATTGAACAATTCATCTGAAGAAGTTCATGGATTTTATCTGAACGAAAAGCGCTTTATGGAATAAAGGTTGTAGCACACAGCGAAGGTTGCCTTTCATTTATTTGGTTGAGTTGTTTTCCGTTTTTCATGTTTTTACCTCAGTGGAAGGGGTAGCAATGTCCCAGCAGCTATCTCCTACCCAGGTTCGATAAATCTGACCAGTGTTGCAGGAATCTGGGGACATGTTCACTGGGAAACCAGGGTGCACCCACCTGGGGCACAAACAGGTGGATACAGGACCCCAAAGGCCTATTAGGCAGACCCCTTATAGAGTGCCTGAGAGTCAAACAGACTCTGAGGGAGGAGGTACAGGAGATGTTGTAACTAGAGGTAATTCAAGAGTCCAATAGTGCCTTGGCCTCCCCAGTGGTGCTGGTGCCAAAGAAGGATAGCAGCACCAGGTTCTGTGTGGATTACAGGAAATTAAATAGTCACACAGAGTCAGATGCTTACCCCATGCCTAGGACAGATGAGACCCTAGAGCAGCTGGGTGGGGCTAAGTATCTTACAACCATTGATCTTTCCAAGGGTTACTGGCAGGTGCTCTTGACTCCCAGTGCTAGAGAGAAGTCAGCCTTTGTGACTCCTTTTGGCTTGCATGAGTTCACAAATGATGCCCTTTGGGATGAAGAATGCCCCAGCAACTTTCCAGAGGTTAGTAAATCATATCCTAGCAGGAGCAGGATGGTTTGCCCTTGCTTACCTAGATGATATTGCCATCTACAGCCATTCCTGGCCAGAGCACTTTCAGCATGTCAGGGAGGTGCTGGGCAGACTACAGAGGGCAGGGTTGATCATTAAGCCGAGCAAATGTCAGGTGGGTATGGCATAGGTCTCCTACCTTGGACATAGAGTAAGGAGTGGTAAGATAAGGCCAGAACCTGCCAAAGTGGAAGCCATTCAGGCATGGCCTGCACCTGTTACTAAAAATCAGGTGAGGGCATTTTTAGGGATAGCAGGGTACTACAGAAAGTTCATCCCCAGTTATAGTAGCATAGCTGCTCCCCTCACAGACCTGACAAGAAAGGACAGGTCAGATAAGGTAGTGTGGACCCCAGCATGTTAACAGGCATTCAAGAAGCTTAAAGAAGCTTTAGGAGGACCCCCTGTGTTAGCCAGTCCAGATTACAGCAAAGAATTTGTTGTGCAGGTGGATGCTTCAAACCATGGGGTGGGGGCTGTACTTAGCCAGATTTCTTCAGAGGAGGAAGAGCACACAGTGGTTTATCTCAGTCGTAGGCTCCAACCTAGGGAGGAATGCTATGCAGCTGTAGAAAAGGAATGTCTAGCCATAGTGTGGGCACTGCAAAAACTTCAGCCTTATCTGTATGGAAGGAAATTCACAGTTATGACAGATCACAACCCCCTAACACGGTTAAACAGAGCCAGCCAGCAAAATGCCAAGTGGCTAAGATGGAGCCTGGGGTAGCAAGCATATGATATGTCAGGGCAGCACCACAGTGGGAGTAGCAATGCTAATGCAGATGGGCTCTCAAGACAGGGAATGGGGTAGGCATACTCAGATAGACCTGACCCTCTCAAGCAGCGTTTCTCAATAGTCACTTGAAAAACTAGCTTGAGTTTTCCAGGGGGGGAGATATGTGAAGAATGGGTAAAGATAGATGAAGGCTGACAGCCTAGCCAGATAGAATTTTATAGATAATTCTGTCATTTGTAAATATTAATGTAAGGCACAGGCTTGTTGTCTTAAATGGAAAAACTTCTGTTAGATGTGGAACTGGAAATAAATGTGACAACAGTGCACTCTACTGACCAAAGTAAAGCATGTGGTGACCCTTTGATGTAGACAGTGGTGCCGAAGGGTCTAGATGAAGAAATTATTTCTATTGTTTTAACCAAGAGTTAAATTGCTAGATTTAAACATGAAAATGTATTTTATTGCTCTGCTTCCTGACCATCTAGATAACAAAAAGAGATGTTAAGAATGTAAATGTAGTTCTGTTAGCCTGGGAACCCAGGGAAGTGTGAAGAATGATGTAATGTGTAGCCTGAGAACCCCAGGAAAGTGTGAAGAATGATGTAATGTGAATCAGAACTGCAATTTCAATTTAAACAGAGAAAACCAGAGATTATTAAGCATTTTTGTCTTGACCATCCAACTCACAGCACTGTCTTGCTCATATGTAAGTTATCTTAGACTTGTGTTTTCTTTTAGAAATAGCTAGCAACTAGAAAGATTAGACTGTGTTTTTTGTGACGTCAGAACTGTACTACTGAATTATTTTAAGTATTTCTCTGTGATCTCTGAACTCTTGATTAGCACTGTGTCGTAAGAAGTATTGTCTTGTGTTTTTATTCTTTATTATTAAATATTTTAAAACCTTTCAACTGTGACTGTTTTATGTAGAGATAATTTAAGCTCTAGAGTACATTGCATATTTATAGTGATTACTGTGCCAAGTCACTCTAATAAGCCTTGACTGTTTAGTTATACTACCAATTGGATAATAATATTGCACAGTAATAATTGGACATCCTTTTAAGGGCCTTTGAGAGCTGATAAATATTAGCTGGGTGGTTGTAGGTGGTACTATCGTATTGTTTGGGTAATAGGGGCACAGCTGGAGAACCTGTGCCAGCCTTTCCTAGGAGTGTCTGTGTGGTTGTATAAACTCTTATCTTAAAGTGTCTGTGTGTCAGCTCCTTGGGGAGGGACACAAAAACACTGATTGGACAGAGAGGGTGCTGGAGGTTTTAGCTTGCCCAGCTAGGCTGAGATCTGGATCCTATAGCTGAGCCAGTGGGGAGTCTTTTTGGGAACCTGGAGAGCAAGGGAGTGACCAGCCCCAGACTGACTGTGATCTCTGTATGCTCTTAAGGGAAATTTCACTTTACTGTGTGTATTTGTTATCCTTTCCTTCATATATGAGATGCCCTCTCTGATGTTAGTGGTGAGGATTGAGGCTCCTTGATTGCTGGGCCAGGGCACGGGCGTCACAACCACATGTTGATATTTTCTGCTCCAAATATAGATGTAAATTCCCTATTAAGAGTAAAATGAAAGAGGGATACTAGACATATCACAAAGGAAGAATTATTCTAGTAGTGTAACTGCCCTCTATATAAACTGCCAGTCCCTCTGCCATGTATTATTTATGTTGATGTTGATTTTATGTGTATGATTCCCAGAATGAGTATTAATGCTCCACTGTTTGCTTAAAGCACTCACTCTTAAAGAGCATGTGGTCAGATTTATCCTTGAATACAGTGTAGACATCCTGTCAGAGCAGCTTATATTACAAAACAAATAGAACAATAGCTCTTTCCGTCTGCCACACCAGTCAATATTATGGAGGCCATCAGTTTTTTTTAATTAGGAATTTGTGCACCTTTTTAGTTGCCCCAAATAATTGCTTAGCAGGTTTCAAAAAGCAGCTCTGTACTCAATGATTGGCTGTATAAAGCAGAGCAGAAATTGATAATCAAATCCCTAGATCGTCTGACTATCCTCTTTAAAACCATATGGGACTTGCCAAAGGCTTTTATACATATGGTGCTGTATTAAGGCCAAAATCAAACTCATCACCAATAATTATATACATATAACTAATTCCATGATCTGTTTTTAGTGACTGCCTACCAGTTGTAAAGTTCAACCATTTTGCTGATAAGAGTATTTAATTTTGAGCAGACCAAAAGGTTGTAATCACCTGTAAACATTTCATATGAAAATACTTCAGCACAGGTATTTCTAACAGTCAGCTTATTTGCAAACCTAAAAACTTCAGTTACATATGCAGTCTCTTAGTGAAGTCATGCTAGATTCCTCAGCTTACTATAGGAGCATTTCCTTAAGGTCGCCTGTAGCAGAAAACCTCTGTAAGCTTATGTGTATCCAATTAACTTCCATTACTGTAGAGTTGCCCTTAAAACCACCTATGCACTGTATCTAAACAGTAGTGTGAAAGTGCCCTGGCTATTACCGGTGACCATTGTAATCTGCGGTGACATATAGTTTGTCATTCTGTAACAGGCATTTAGCTTTTTCCTAAATGCTTTATTGTGCTTCTATCCTTTAGCATACTTTCCATCCTTTAAAAATACTGTGCTGCCAGCTGCCACAAAACCAAAAAAAAAAAAAAAAAAAAAAAAAACATTGCATTTAAAACTGAGAAATCTCAAGCATTTTCATAGCTAGCAGATATAGCTATGGTTCTGATATTTGATGTGTGCCAATGAGCATGATTTTTATTTTTTCCTTTTTCAGAAAAAAATTGCTTGTCACATCTTTGATGAAGTATTTGAGTGTACCACCTTATTACTTTTTAACTATAGTACATCTTCAAGGCACAAAGTAGTGTTCAGTGTGAGACTTTTTTAAAATCAGGTGATTAATTAAAAATAAATCAATAAACATTGTGATTCTTGAGAGACACATCAGAGTGTAGCAAATGAAAGTGGGGGCAGTAGAACTTCTCCTTAGCCTAGACAGTATTATCTCAAAGGCAACTCCTAAAACAATGGATGTTATGTTGTCCTATCTCGCCTTCATTCTTGCTGGTTGTTTGGGTTTGGAATCGAGAATCGGTTCCAACTTGGCCTATACTAAAGCTCGAGAGCTTCTACTGGCTCGAGGCAGAAAAACCCTCTCCTATCATGCTTAGGGAGATCACCCAGATCTCGTTTGCTACTAAACTAGATTGGGTGCTTTCTACAGGGCTCAGGCTAAGTGGAATCTCCTTTTGCTAATTATACTGTTAATTTCTATCTTTTTACTTGTATAAAGACTGTTTGCTGTTAGTAAAGTATTCCTTGCTTAGGGTTAGATGGTTGTGGTTAATCCATTTGCATTTTGTTTTTGGATTGTGCTGTTGCTGGCCATTGCTTTCGCTAGGCCTTTGGATGTTTCCCGTTATATTCTGTAGTAAATTTTTTCTTCTTCCCTCTCTTCACGAACTCCGTTTGACTTAGAGGGCTCGTCCTTTTAGCCCATTTAAATTAGATGGCTCCCTTTTCCTTTTTCCCCTTCCTCTTGAGAGGACTCGTCGTTTTAGCTAAAGACTTTTCCTCTGGCTAGAGGAGATAGTTGTTTAAGTTACAGACTTCTCCTCTACTCCCTTTTTCCTTACTTCTCTGTGAATGTTTATTAAAAAAAAAAAAAAAAAAAAAAGCTAATACTTTTTCTTCTACTTCTTGTGTGTGCTTGTTTATGAAAAGTAGTAGTTCCTCGATATTCTTACTAGTAGCCTTTGATAGTGTGTGTTTATTGATAGTATAATGTCGAAGGATAATAAGGAAATGAAGCAGTCAGGCTTCAAAAAATGCGATTCTTGTAGTCAAAAGATGTCTTTGACAGATGGGCACACTACTTGTAGGTAGTTTGGGGGCTGTACATTTACAGGATTCATGCTCGATTTGCCATGTGTTTAGCTCCAGGGTGTTACTGGAGAGAAAAAACAAGTTGATAGTCAGGGGATTGATAAAAGTTTCTTTTTATGAGTCACTGGAAGGGAATCAGAGTTTCCCAAAAGCTTCTCAATCTCCAAAATTGAATAAGTCTCATAAGAGAGCTTCTTCTTCGGCTCCAGCCTCTGAGCCATTGTAGAAACAGGCTGAGGACACATATACAGACCCGAAGGCTTTCGGGCCCGAAATGGAGACTTCGGCTCCTCCAGTTAACTTGGAGCTGACGAAGAGTCATAGTCGGAGCCGATCCCCAGTTCTGGAGCCGGCCTCTTCAGTCTTGCAGTCAACTATTTTACAGTCAGTGGCTGGAAGTGTCAGGTCCTTGACCCAGTCCTCTCTTTCCTCCAGGAGTCTGTCAAATGACGATGTGGCACGGGTGGTCAAGAGACTGTTACGGACTCTGGCGCTAACCAAGATTCTTTTGAGTCCAGCCCAAAAGGAATTGTAACTGACAACTGTCACTACCCCTTCTTCGATTCCTCCTCTGACCCAAGTGGCTTCAGATTTGTGTTTGGATTTGATTGTAGTGGAACCATTGGGTCTGAGACCTGCTCGAGGCTCTTTGGTCCTGACTTCATCTCCAACCTCTTTGGCGCCATCATCTTTCGAAGGGTCTAGGAGCCGATGCTCTCCCGTTGGGTCTGGGTAAGAGAGTCGGGTCAGACCTTTGTCGGATCTGAGTCTACCTCTCAGGGCCTTGGCATAGATGAGCTCGGTGCCTACATTGGCCTTGGAGCCCACCTCCCTTGGTTCAAGGACAGTCTCCTGGCTCTTTGGAGCTGGAGGCTCCCTCAAAGCAGGGTCTTGGTGCCTTTGAGGTCATGAGGAGAGTGCTGTCACCCCAGACAGCTCAGCTCTCAGATCCAAGCACTCTTCCCCCAAAAGTACCAGAGTATGCCTCCTTACCATCTCTCCCCCCAAGCAGGGAGACCCTAAGTCCCAGGATGTCTCATTGGGTGAACCCATCACTTTTGAAACCTCCCCTGAGTATCCCTCTGTGGAGAGATCCCTTGGAAGACAACTTGTAAGAGGAAACATCTAGACTCCCCTGATGAGTCTATCACCTCAGACACAGACCTAGATGATTCAGAAGGGCCCCCATGGTCACTGTCTGGGGATGTTTCTTTTGTGGACATCCTAGACATCCTTATCCTTGAGTGGCACCACCTTTTGATCAACTCCCAAATGTAGTAAATCGAAAGGTGTGGGGCTCCTCAGAATCAGTAGAATCTGTTCCGAGGAGGCCGAACAAATTCATTATAGCACCATCTTATAAAGAATTTCTATCCAAAGGTGTCCCAGTAGATGGTATGGTGGTGACGTCAGTCACCAAAAAGGAATTATCTGAGACTTCCACATCTGTCCACCTGCTGAATAAAGAATCATGTACAATGGACAGGTATGGAAAGCGTATGTTTTCATCAGCAGCTTTTACACTTAGATCGCTGAACTACTTGACCCATTTCACTAGGCTTCAGAGGGATCTCCTAAAGGAGCTAGGAGATACCCTTCAAGGTTCTACAGTTGCAGGGGTGTCAGAGAAAGTGATCTCCCAGCTTTCCCTCTTAAATTCCATAGTAAACTTCTCCATGCGACTTATATTCTATGCAGCCGATGGAGAGAGTAGGGCAGTGGGTACAGGAATCTCCTTAAGGAGGCACTCCTGGATGCACTTATGTGACTTTTCTGAGCCATTCAAGTCTTCCTTTACTAATGCCCCTTTTGATGGCTCATCCTTGTTCGGGCCAAAAGTGAAAGAGACTCTAACCAGGTGCGAACAAGCAGGTAAGACTCTTTCTGTCATTGGAGTCTGTTTTTCCCTCCCTACTAAACCTTATCCCAAAGACCTAGAAAGGTGGGAAAATGTGGTTCCGTAAATCCCAAGGAGTCTTTCCAGATGCATGTGGTGACATTTCCCCCAGAGGCAGAGGAGGAAATAACAATGGAAGATGCTGGCCACGTGGCAGAGGGGGTCTGCACAACCAAGGTGACAGGGACACGTTTCTTGGTAGGCCTTACCAGTACTCCTGAAAGGAGGCCCATCTGTCCACCTCTGGAGCCAGTCGGGGGTCACTTGTTATTGTACCCAAACACTTGGCTAGGTATAACAAATGACAAATGGGTACAAGCAGTCATATCCAGAGGCTGTTACATACCCTTTTCCTCTCCCCTTTAGAAAAAAAGTCGGTCCTGGATGTTCTACCCAATCAAAGGGATCAAGCAACCCTATAAGTACAATGGTTGCTAAAAAAAAAGAGTCATCCAAAACGTCCCCGCAGACCAACTCGAATCCAGAACTTACTCAAGGTTTTCTTTAGTTCCAAAAAAGACAGGGGACTAGAGGCCCATTCTGGATCTCAGCAGATTAAACAAGTCTGTCAAGAAATCAAAGTTCCAGATGGTAACACTGCAGTCAGTACTCCCCTTTTGGGGGAAAGTTAACTGGATGTGCTCAATAGACCTCTAGGATGCATACTACCATATAAAGATGGACAGGTGATCCCAGTGTCACTTACGCTTTTGGCTGGGGCCAGTCATTACCAATTCCGAGCTCTGCCCTTTGGTCTCTCTACAGCCCCCAGAGTGTTCACCAAATGTATGGCAATAGTCACAGCTCAGGTGAGGTATCTGGTATTCTGAGTGTTTCTGTACTTGGACGATTGGCTCTGAAACCACCACCACAGAGCATCTACTCATCAGGGCAAGAGACACCACCATCCAACTTTGCTCTCAACTAGGCATTACATTAAATTTCAAAAAGTCTGCTTTGTTGCCAGCACAGCATATTGTTTTCATAGGAGCAGACTTAAACACAACAGAGATTATAGCCAAACTTCTTCCCAACAGGATTCAAACTCTATATCAACAAGCAGAAAGCCTTTTGACAAGGAGGAAAGTGAAAGTGAAAGTGGTTCTACAGGTCTTGGGTACCATGGCAGCAGTGATATCCCTAGTACCTCTTGCACGTCTACACATGAGAATTCTACAGTGATTGCTTTTCACACAGTGGTCCATGCAGGAACTGCCCATGTCCCACAAGAGGATTGTAACAGAACCATGCAAGAAAGATCTACGCTGGTGGCTTCATTCTACTCAGGTGATTCGGGGCAGTCTGTTTATGCCCCCTCAACCAATAGCTACAATGACCATGGACACTTCCCAGATAGGGTGGGGGGGCATTATCTGGGGAAGACTTCCAAGGAATTTGGCAGTAAAACTAGAACCACTTGCATATCAACATCCTAGAGATGAGAGTGGTGCTGTTGGCATTGCAGGCATTCCACAACTCCCTTCCACTAGGAATGATTGCAATCCAGACAGACAATATGTCAGTCGTGTGGTACATAAACAAGCAAAGAGGAACCAGATCTTGCCCCTTGTGTCGAGAGGCTCAAAGAGTATGGCAGTGGGCAATCTCTTCCCAGCGCTTTCTAGTAGCAATGCATATCCTGGGGAAATCCAACGTGATAGCAGACAAACTCAGCAGAGCTATTCTTATGCCTCAGGAGTGGTCCGTGAAACAGAAAGTCACAGAACAGATTTTCCATAAGTGGGGCCAGCCTTGCTGTGACCTTTTTGCCATGTCCATGAATGTCAAATGCAGCAGTTACTTTTCCCTGATCCCCCCTCCAGGGAAGTCACCAATGGATGCACTTGTACACGATTGGCCCCCAGGCCTCCTTTATGCTTTCCCTCCTTTTCCTTTGATCCCCAAAGTCCTCAAGAAAGCCAATATGCTGGGAAGCAAGTTGATACTCATTGCCTCATACTGGCCTCATCAAATTTGGCTCCTCTTCTTATGACCCCATCTAAAAGAGGATCCATGGATTCTGGACCCAGATCTGGACCTTCTGACACATCCTTCAGGAACACTCCATCCCTCAATAAAAACCCTCAAACTGACAGCTTGGCTGCTCCACTTCCACTCCTAGCCAACCTTCCAGATATTTCTCCCACTGTGAGACACATTTTGATCTCATCCCATAAGGCAACTACCAGAAAGCCTTATGCTAGCAAATGGAAAAGTTTTTCATGTTGGGCTATCAACAACCACATTGACCCGTTCACGGCCCCGGTGACTGCTATTTTAGACTTTTTAGCAAAACTTTTCAATGAAGGTGCAGCAGCAGCTACTATATGAGTTCAAGTGGCTGCTATATCTAATTTCCATATTGGAGACATGGGATTCAAAATTATGTCCCATACACTGTGTAAGGCCTTTTTGAGAAGTACCTTCTTGTTAAGGCCTCCACTAAGAGAACCAGCATCACCTTTGGACCTTAATTTAGTATTGTCTACTCTAATCTTTCCACCATATGAACCAGCTTCAACTTGTCATCTGAAAATTCTGACCTGGAAAACAGTGCTTTTGCTAGTCATCACATCAGCTAGGCGAGTATCAGAACTCTAAGCACTGTCTATATGCCCGTACTTGGTCTTTCATAAAGATAGAGTTTCCCTGAGAACTAATCCATCATTCTTACCCAAAGTTTGCTCCAAGACAAACCTCAATCTATTGATCTCCCTGTTTTCTTCCCAAATTATGGCAACAAGGCAGAATATAAACTACACCAATTGGATATACACAGACAATTACGTTTCTACCTGGACAAGACAAAAGAAATCAGAAAATCTGATCAACTGTTTGTTTTCTTTTCAGATAAAAAGAAAGGCACCCCAGTATCAAAAGTCACTCTGTTAAAGTGGCTTCCTGATGCCATTACCTATGCATACACTTCCCAAAGTAGACAATTACCTGGAAAAATAAAAAGGTCACTCAACAAGAGCCATTGCAACCTCGGCTGCTTTCCAGGCTAGGCTACATATGGATTCAATTTGTGCTGCAGTGACTTGGGTTAAACCTCATACCTTCAAAACTCATTACAAAGTAGACTTGGCCTCCCGGAAGAGGGCCTCCTTTGGAGCCACTATTTTGAGAAGTTTGTTCCCCTAAGCCACTCAAGAAGAAAGGTGCTGGGGATGCTGTCCCAACCAGCAAGAATGAAGGTGAGATAGGACAACATAACATAAAGAAGTTATGTATGTACTCACCATAATGTTCCATGTTTCTTGTCCATCTTGCCTTCATTCTTGCATCCCACCCTCCTTCCCCCAACCTTTGCTCCTGGAGGATCAAGAGGTCCTTACTGGATTTGGAACTCATGTGCTCTGATTTCCTTCTTAGTCCTAAGGAACATATGTGTTTGTATATATTATTGTATTTGTATTATTGTTACTTTGTTTAGTTTTTTTTCTGCAAACAAGATCTGGATAATCTCCCTAAGCATGATGGGATAGGGTTTTTCTGCCTAGAGCCAGTAGAAGCTCTCGAGCTTTAGTATAGGCCAAGTTGGAACTGATTCTCAGTTCTGAACCCAACCAACCAGCAAGAATGAAGGCAAAATGGACAACAAACATAGAACGCTATGGTGAGTCCATAACTTCTTTTTATTATTGTGTCCCCTAGCGCAAACTGTAAAATATGGGAAACAAGTATATGGCTGAGAAAATGAAGATTTTTAGAGAGTTCTAAAAAATACCATCTGGAAGTTAATTGACATCCATGTTCTCACAGATGTCCCTTATAAAGCAAATGGAAGGAGTCAGGAGACGTTTGTATAGTCTAGCAGCTGCTTATAAAGATGTCAGAGAGCATCAGGACTCTATTCAGAGATACAATTTTTAATTAACAAATAATGTTCTTTTTAGACATAAGAGAAGTTCTGATCCACCAAGATGACATCCTTCTATTTGAAATCTTTCCTGTATCTTTATTCTGGTTGTTTGGTGAAATGATAGGCAGCATTTGTTTGCATTATACAATTTGTAAAGGAATTAGAGTTTTACACATTATTACAGTTAATATATATATATATATATATATATATATATATATATATATATATATAGTAACACCCTGGAATGGAAAAAATAGGGTTCTGATGGCAGCAGACAACCAATATTTTAACATAATTAGAATTAAGCACAGCCTTTTAAGGAATTGTACTATGAAGACTTGTACACATTGGTCTGCATATGCTGTAACTCAAGATGAGTCTTTCAGGAAATCTGTCAAAGACTGTGTAGAAGTCAATAAACATTGTCCTTATTACTGGCATATATTTTTGAAGTAAATGTCACTGTTTATTTTGTGCATTTCTTTGCCAACAGCACTGTTTCTAACTTATCTATCACTTTTTTCTGTCTTTTTTTTTCTGCTTAGGTCAATGCACAAGTTGGTTCAGCTTGAAAGACTCGACTTAGGCAACAATGATTTCACAGAACTGGTAAGAAATAAGAACAACTTGTTAATAGTAGATGATATTCTGTGCCTATTTGAAATAAAACAGGACTGTCACTGTCCCCAGATACTGTACTGAATGATGCCACTGCTTATATGTGAGCGCTTATTATCAGCGCATATGGTAATACTACCACATGAATCTCTTTACTATTAAGTAAAACAGTTTATTCAAAACTGCTGTCAATCCTCTGTCAGTATATATATATATATATATATATCTATATATATATATATATATTCTTAATATTACAATACAATATTTATTGATCAATGAGCAATGTAATAAAAATCAAACAGTGGTTTTCAATCTTTTTAATATACTAGGGATTTAAACTTAAAGAATACCTAACCCATAAATAGTGGATAATTTTTATGGCATGTTGTTATTTTTATAGTCTGGCCTATTTCTTTTCCATTTTGAGTCTTCTGCAATTTCCAGTTACAATGTTGCTAGACCACAATCAAAATAAATGTGTCTATTAGATGGTAAAATACAGAGGACCAGATTTCTGCCCTGGAAAGCTATTTAAACGATAGCTGCATTTATAAATGTGCTATTATTTATCAGATTTTGAACATTATTTCTAAGGCTTTTGCTTGTCTTGGAAAGCCTAAATTTAACATGCCTTTTGTTTTGGTATGTCTTCTCTATATCATGGCAGGCAGTATTTGCTGATTTATACTTAAATGTCAATGGTCCAGCTGCAGGCCTAAAGCCAAATTCTAAAACATGATGCTACCCCAAGCATTACACTATGCAAAATTCTGTAGAAGGGATTCACAGCTCCTCAAGACAATTCAATTAATGAGGGATCACAGAGTTCTGTATCCATTACCTAAACAAGTATCAGATAAGCCACATTGAAATACTCTGATATTTTAAAGAAGTGCTGAACAACAGTAGAAAATCTCAAAGTAATGACAATGCCGGTTTAAGTAATGGGCTTCTCGTAGTCTAGGTAGTACACCATCTATATGTCATATAGAGGAAAGACCATTTGCCTGCAATACCAGTACCAAAATGCAGGTGAAGCTGTATTGTAGGCTGTGAGGACTAGTTGGTGCAGTCAACACAGAAATGCGCATCTTTCTGGTCATTATCTGTAATGAATTCACACCTTTATACCTAGAGGATGTTTCAAACTAAAATTTTACACAACCGATGGGCTGCGCTTCAGCAGAACATACCCAGAGTATATCAGTGCTGTATTTTTGGCCAATAAAATACATGCATGACAGGATTTTAATTGTCATGGAAAAAGCATTATAGACAACATACAGCTGGTACTATGGGAATGACCAACTTTTTTGGACATTGGCAGTGGAGTGGGACTTGACCATGTTTAGCCTATTTCAGGAATAAGAAAATAGATTCATTTACACAGAATGTAATAGAATCTCCTTACATATTCCTGGTGTGGCGTATACTTTCTTAACTTGTAGCATTGGCTTATCATAAGGTAGTCCAGAAAGTACCCTATCCACTGGTATGATTTCATTCTGAGTGTCAGAGCTTGGATTTAGGTTTAGGATATCACTGCAGGATCTGAACTTTGGTCTAGCATTGCTTGTGTATGTCAGGAGTTCAGATTATTTTTTTTTTAAAGTTCCTTACTGTCTAGTTTATTTGCCCATCAGAAAATAAAAGGTCTATTACAAGCCCTCATCTGCATGACACAGTTGCTCACTGCCACATGTAAATGGCAAATGCTCTAACTCTCACTACGCATTTACCTAGTCCTCCCACCACCCAACCTTGCTGAACTGCATAGCCTTACCAGAGTCCTAACTCTAACCTTAAAACATCCATCCATTCCCTAACCCCAATCTGAATCCTCACTCCAGAGTACTAACATAACATGCCCCTCTGCTCCATATCTCTAAATCCCCTGAGCAGTCACTAAACCTAAAATTCCACTCCCTCTCCCTAATCCTAAGGTCCACAATCTCTCCCTAAACCTAAAACTCCACTCCCCCTAAATCTGAAGTTCCCCATCACTCCCTAAATGTAAAATAATACTCCCACTCCCTAACACTAAACTCCCCACCAACTCTATAAACTTGAAACTCCCTCCTTCTCGCTGAACCTAAAGTCCACCTCCTGATAACTGCTCAGCAATTAAGCCACTCTGCCACTCTCTCCCATTTCTTCCCCATGGCAACCACACTTTGCCTTGTTTGAACACAGCTATGTGTTCAGACAAAGAGCAGCAGCTCCATGCTTACTACAAGATGTCTGACTCCCTCATGTGAGACAGTGGTATTCAATCACTTGGAACTTGGGCACTTGTAGTACACCCAAAATTTGATTGACAGAGTACATAGACAGTGAATTCTAACATTAATCATATGGGTTGCTAAGTGCATAAACTCTTGTCTTTCTGTCACTACATATAAATGCCTGAGTTGAAAATGTTTCATTATGCTCCTAATAAAAATACCAGTCTTTTTATTTTATTTATTGATCGATAAGTGACCCAATCATTTGTAGACCACAGTCTGAAGGGCAAATTAAATGTGTGAGTGTGTGTGTGTGTGTGTGTGTGTGTGTGTGTGTGTGTGTGTGTGTGTGTGTGTGTGTGTGTGTGTGTAAATTAACATATTTAGTAATAAAAACATTTATTTTACAGTCTTAAATCATGTCATTTTCTTAATTTGATTTTTTTTCTCACAACATTTTGAAAGCTATCATCTGCTTTATTCACTTTTTTACATATATGCAGGTATATATACATATATCTATATGTATATCTATGTATCTATATATATATATATATATATATATATATATATATATATATATATTTATATATATATATATTTATATCTATAAATACCATATATATATATATATATATATATATATATATATATATATATATATATATACGGGTTCCATCCATACCTCTCAACCTGGAAACATCAAAAATCTGGACAAGGCCCATGAAAAATAGGTACAAATCTGTACGCTGATTAACGTAAAATTTGCATACATAATTACATAACCCCGCCCACTCCAACACAATTGTGGGATACCAACTTTCAAACGCAAACTGAAGAACAGAACCAAAATATAGCACCAGAGTCCCCCTGCAGCCATTCCAATGTCCCATTACCTGGCTGTTTCACCCCATTTACCATAAACACTAATGTGTGCATACTGCTTTACTTCTACAATGATTATTTAGATTTTATTTTTACATTTTATATCACAATGCACAAAGTTAAACACTAATAGATATCTGTTCAACAAAGCAATACTGTTTCACAATGAAAATAAACTTTGTATTAAAACTTCTCTGCCCTTGAAACTCACATTCATTGAAACTGCATTGAAACCCACACCACATCCAAAGAAAATGCATCTGGCCAGTGGTGGATAAAGATTACCTTTGGGCTGTTTTCAAATCATAGGCCCCTTGCACACAAAACAAGAAACATACATGCGTCCTTTGATACACCTTCCTGACTTTATTAAATTATATTCCTTGAATAATGCAGCACACTCTTTAGACTTAAGTAAAGTGTGTTTTAAATTTATTGTTTAAACATTTTTCCAGTAGGCAATGAAACAAATGCATGAACCAATAATGACAAAACTTCCCTATTCAGAACATGTCCATCATAAAAGTTTACTTCCACACACACAATCACATTTTAAATTTATTGTTTGAACATTTTTCCAGTAGACAATGAAACAAAATGCATGAACCAATAATGACAAAACTGCCCTATTCAGAACATTTCCATGATAAAAGTCTACTTCCACACACACACAGTTCTTGCTGTAATCATATTTCTGTATTATTTATTTTACTGTGCTTCATGTAGTTACATTGCAATTTACATTAAAATCTATGCTGTTGTGGTCTGAGTCTTTGAGCCAGAGCACCTATCCAGTTAACAAATAACATATATGTGTTAGGTTTACTATTGAAATTGCGAAGTGTCTGCAGTTGAATGGCATGTGTTCAAAAGGCACTTTTCCAATGGGCAGAATGCCAAACCAGAAAACATTGACTACACAACAGGAAATGGGTGTTGTCCCAGTCCCCTTCAGTAATACACATCACACCAAATGACATTTGACGACCTTTATTAAATTTCCATAACACAGCTTTGATCACCAACTTTATTAATTACAACTATTCACGACATAATTCTAAATACAGCATAACATCCTTATAATGTTAATCAGGGCAGCATACCTACTCACCCTGCTCCAGTAAGCAGCATCCATACCTCTACTCACTTACTTTACTTATGAAGCAGCGTCCCAACTCACTTCATACACCATCAATTGAATTTACCTTCCACCAAATAGGCACCATCCTTACCTCAGCTTGCTTATCTATTCAGCAAGCTTTATCCAACTACTTATTTCCTTTCCCCAGATCCTTGAAATGAACATCCAGACAGAGGGGGAACAGAATAGGGCAAGCCTATCCCTCTTCTCCGCCAACCAGCCTGACCAGGCTGTTCCCCCTCCCTAATACCCAAAATTGTTCAATCCACTTCCCATAAAGGGAAGGGTCAAGCCAAACATCATTTGGTGTACCCATCATCTGTAAAGCACCATAGAATCCCGTCATAAACCCCTTTGCCATGCCATCACTGAAACACACCATAATGAAACTAAATAAAGTAGGATTACCGTGACTCCCTTGTAACACCGGAACAACCACCAAGAGAACACATACTCTTTTAGCCCGCTGCCTTCAAAGCTGAAATCATGGCTCAAACTGAAAGTATTGACAGCCTATAACCACAAGAAAACCGCAAACTATAACCCTTTGAACTCAAAATGGCACCCAGTCAAACAACTAGTAGCAAGTCTCACACCCAAGACCCTGTTAACCGCAGCATATCCTATATGTGCAACAACTCCATTACTGTAGGGAACAGTCTAACTCCAACTTTAATGTCCTACCTTAGCTGGCAGAAACCAGCACCCCTTGTCCTACAGCTGCCTTATCCTGCAACCAAGCTTCCTTTAAACCTTCTAACTCCCCTGCAACCATGCACCCAGTTTCTAAAACCACCCCAATACAGCCACCTACCTACCATGCGTCCTAAACCCGATCTAAAAATTCACCCAAAACCCCAAGTGAAATTATCCTTGTGCCATTCTATAAAACCTTAACCTGGTATGCAACATTAGCACTACTTACTCAAGGGACAAATTTGTCACTCCCAAAACTTCCATCCATTAGGAACAAACACCAACATCCTGTCAGACACCTCATTGTGCCTTCCCCCACCTAAAGTTCAAACTGGATGAGTGAATGCAACCACCCAAGGTTCCAAGAAAGCAAAGATTGAACTTCATTGGCTTGCAAGAGACTTATGGCTGAAGCCTAATAAGTAACCATGCTCCTATGAATGTTGTGACTCTACTCATCTCATGGGATCCCACACTCCTCAGCACCCCTACCAACCTTTTCCTTACTTGCCCCAAATCCCAGCCCAATAATCAGCTCCTAATAATTAACGCAAAGGTCTAACATTCCTTACTAAGGTAATACTCAGACCCACCTTGAGCCCCATTCAAGTGGCAAGAACAGCCATCCCATCAAAACATCACCTTTCAAATCCTCTTGTCAAGTCACCGCATGATGCCTTCTGCACTTCAGCAATTTCCATCAGGAACTGTTGCCCACTTGTGCTCCCCATGTGTAACCTCCTTGCTCACCACTGCTTCCATCATTGGCAAACCACTGTGTATCGCCACCAATGGTATTTGGCACACCGCCATCTACAAAGAAAAGGAAAAAGTAAACCCTCTAATATGTAAAGAGAAGGCTCCACCTTATACCCACCTATTCCAACTTACAGTCACAGCATTCCAAGACCCCATCTGCAAGAAAGAAAAGACATGTAAATAATCCAAAATACATCACAGACATTCTAAGACCTCTTCAAGGACAACCTATCCTGCCAACCCAGGAAGGAATGTACCACCGCCACTCACATCTATGACAAAGCAGCCGTAACTGAAGCTATACTTCCAATGACCCTATCAAATACCCAAGAGAAGTTTAACTACCAGTCACGTATGTTAAATTAAACCCCACACATGAAGGACCTATCAATATTCGCAACCCGGGAAACCTTGCGATTCCAGACCACATCAATTAGCGACCTATATAAGTTAAGCTAACTTATACTGTAAAACCCTCTACCTAGCTCTTAACCTTCCATCTCCAATTGAGGCACACTAACCAACATAATATGGAACAAAATGGACAATGCAGCAAATCTTATAATAGCTGAATAACAGCTTATAAAATACAATCAGGTAGTATTTTAAATATTTCTCTTACAAACTTAAAAGGTTGTTAGAACAGGTTGAGGTAGCATGTATATTCATAATAGAACTCAGTTTCTGTCTGCTATCTAGATTTAACATTTAATTAATTACATTTCTTAACTGTCTACTCCTACTTAATCTATATTTCCCCTGTCATACCATTACTTACTAACTTCAGCCCTAGTGTCAGTCTTTATCCTTCCTTGTGTCTGAATTTTCTAGCTTCGGCCTTTAATGATTTGCCACTAATTTGTCAGAAAGCCACAATTTTATAACAGACCAAACATATAAGGCAAAATTTTGTACAGATGAGAGGCATGATGCACCACATGGCTGTATGGCCAACAGCCAATATCCGCAGCCCTCTAACAGTTCGCAAACATGCAGCTAGTATCCAAGAAACCCCCAGTCGTGTGAAATACCTGCCAGTGAATAGTACCCTCTGAGCATCCCCTCCATTTGTCAGCTGCCTACAAATTTACAAGGAACAACACCCCCCTGAGCAACGTGGCAAACCCAGGATGGCACTAATATTTAATACTGTCACCTACAAAATAACACAAAATCTGTGTTTGCTTTCTATGAGTGCAATAATCAGTTTTCTATTAAGAATTTCTTGCAAACAAAATAAAGTCTGTATTTTCGCTTTGCCCTTGATGTAAAAGTAATGGACAAAAGGAAAAGAGAAAATTACAAAATTTTATTCTCGACTCCTAGTGCTCGGAAAAAAGGGTCTAATTTCAAAACAGTGCTGGGATCCTAACAAGTGAAATATAACAAACATGGTTAGAAAAGTGTTGACACTGACTCTAACTTAAAGTATACAAACATAAATCTGTTCTGTACACGATTGTCATTAGCCAGGAGAGGCAGAGATTTATCAATAATACCTGTAGGAGGAAGTTTGCTTTATTTTAATAAGGGACTCTTTTCTATCTTATTTAATCATTTCTTTTGTGTTCTTTTTAAACCAGTAGATTTTATGTAACACTTATTTCTTGTAAAATCATGTTTTTACCACAGCATAGAATAAGTGTTGTATAATATATTGTCCTAAAGATTTTCTCAGTTAAACACTATTTTTTAACTGCCAGTCTGCCACTGACATGACCACCGCTCATGCTGCTGCTACTGATGCCTATCATATTGTCTGCTATGTCTAGGTGCTCTGGAGGCCATGGTTATTGAAACCCACCATCATTAAAATAATTGCAACTTCTTGTCTTAAGTTATCCTACAAGTCTCACTTCAGATGTGTTTGCTACAGTGAGCAAACACTGCCTTCAGTGATGGCACCTCATCTCTGTAGCGACAAGAAACCATTGAGTGCACTTTGCTTCCCCTCCGGCATTGTGTACTCTCATGCTGGCACAGCAGAATTGGACTTGCCTGCACGGACCCAGCTCTCCATCTCCCTCACCACAGAAACATTCTGTGTAGCTAACTCTTGGCAGCAGAACTGCCTGCCCCTTGTTTATTACAATCTACTTAACCCTGTTTTTCTTTCCTTTAACCAAGGAACTCCAATGCCACTCTGTGCATGCGCAGCAGTAACCTCTTCCCCTACGGATCCAACAGCCCTTGAAATGGTCAGTGCGGCTCCCCCGGCCCCCAAAATACCACCGAGACTAACCAAGACAAGGCAGACCCATAAAACCACCAGCAGCAAATGAAAAGGAACACACCGACCTGCGTCCAAGATGGGAGCGCTGACCCAGCGACAGCAGCTCCACTGTACACCCCCACAAGCACCACCAATGACACACTCAACCGACTGCAACAAGCAGCAATGGGAAAATACAAAGGAACAGGCACCAAGCCCCATGATAGCCAGAAAGTTTCTCCCCCTCTTTTTTCCCTTTTTTTTTTTTTCTCCAAACATACGGCTGTCAGAAATACAAAATTACTCCCAAACAGTCAGTTCACAGCAGTGCTACATCTCAGGCAAACCCACGTCGACACCAACCACCCCACGCATGCACAGACCACAGCATCACCCCAGGCAAGCCCCACACACTGAGCCTAAAGCCCTCAAAAGAAATTTGCTGCTCTGTCAACCTCCCCAACTGCCAAAACTCCACCCCCCATGCTAGTAGAATACTTTTGCAATCATCTCCCTCTGGGTTAGCACCATTAAACACCACTTCATTTAAGTATGAAGGAAAACACATGACCAATCTGCCACCAAAATTAAATTGACAAGGCAGCCAATGAAAGACAGACCGCTCTGCCAAAACCAAAGATGCACCGGCAACTGGGATCATACCAATAACTGGAAAATAATTAAATTCACAGCTGAATTACTAACTAGAAACACTGATTAGCTACACCATCCACTTGGCTCCAACTGAAAACAATGGAGCCTAACCAGAGAGCTACCAGTATGCAATCAGACTGGCAGGACTGATCCCAAACACTTAAATATATATATATATATATATATATATATATATATATATATATATATATATATATATATATGGGTCTACTTCATTTGGTCGACAACTCATATGACTGACACTCATTTGGTCGACAGCTCATTTGGCTGACAAAAAGTATTCAAGGCAAAAACCTGGGATTTGCCCCTCTCCCCACTGTTGTGCGACCGTGGAGTTGTTATATATAGTTGGGGGGGGCACAGCCCCCCACATTGGGGGGGTGTGGGGGGCAAAGCCCCCCACCTAGAATGTTTGTCGACCAAATGAGCTGTCGACTAAATGAGTGTCAGTCATATGAGTTGTCGACCAAATGAAGTAGACCCATATATATATATATATATATATATATATATATATATATATATATATATATATATATACATATACATATATAAACGTTGGTGACCACCTGCCCAAACACCCAGGAGCAAAACTGTATGGATCTCTAACCATGCTGAGTGCAACGGCCCTTTCCATATTCTTTCACTTTCTATTCATGTCTCCTAACAATGACTGCAACCGCACCATGAGCTGTAGCACATGCGAAATGAGAGCCAACCTGCTGTTTTTTTTTTTTTTTGGATCAAAAGCCAACCTGCCAGCAACAAATCAAGAAGCTCATGAAAACATGAGGCAAACTGTGGACTGTATGCAAACTGCGAACGCACACCTGTTGTCTCCTCCATGGAGAGGAGTCTCCCAGCTGGTAATCTGACTATATGCGTGCGCCAACCCCCAGATGCTACCAGCAGCCATCTTCGAACATGCACACACACCAGCACAACCTGGGAGCTCCTTCAGCCATGAAAAGCCTTGCCACTGTTCTATCCCTCACAAGTGACACACAAACTCCTCACGAAAATGACTATATCTTATCTACACTTCATACCGTCCACCACCCCAACCCAAAACAAGCAGCCAACCACCGCATGTTCCTACCCAAAAGTCAAACCACCAGTAAGGCACCCTGGGAGCCAAACAAAGTGACATAGCAATATAATTCCACTGACCTACAGTACAAAGCCAAGGATAGCAGGAAAAAAAAAAAAAACACTTCACCAGTACCAATATGCCTAAACCTCCTCTAGTACCAAAATGCTCCAATACTCCCCAAGGCCTACCTGCTCTCCAAACACCTACAGGTCGTCATGGACGTAAAACCTGCCATAGCAAGTTCACACCAAATGTGATTGCTTGACCCAACTACACTAGCTTAAACCTCTTAAACGCCACCCCATCATTACCTCATTTCCTCCCAACCATCCCTACCTCCACTTAACCCTTTCACCTCCCCAACCCTCTTAACTCCCCTTAATATTAACCTAACCCCCCCCCCCATGAAGATGTCCCGGGACAACGTAGTTTGTTGCCAAACTTTATTTGCAATTCGGTTATCTGAGTCCGGCATTCTAAGTGGAGACTGTGGTTCAGTGAGGGACAGGAAATTAATCCATTTCCCTACTGTAGTGCGATCTCGGATTTGGTATATATAATTTGCAGGGGGTGTGGGGGGCACAGGGGGACTTGCCCCCCTGAAAAATAGTGAAAGAAATGTACCATTTACTGTAGAATGTAATGTACATTAAGGTGCATAGCATTGTTGACTGACATCACCTCCTACTCTGTCGAGTACATCAAACTTTGGGTGTCAATGTAGACAGTTTTGACTTGACTGCTTTTCTGACGGTACATATGCAACATTTCGTTTCGACATTGTAACAAGTCGACTGATCCAATTTTGCAATTTCAATAGTAAACCATATATTTTTTATATATATATATGGACTTACCAAAAATAATCTAAAATAAAAAATACCTAAAAACAAAATATCTACAAAAAATATCTAAACTCAAAAATATCTAAACACAAAATATTGAATAGTGACAAAATCTGAACATATATAAAACCTATGTTTTTGCAGGGGTTCAACCCCCCTGCACCTCCCCCACACTCCTTGTTAATTCGGGTCTATATTATATGAACAAAAGTTCATATACTGGGACTCTCTAATGAGCAAAAATCCCAGAAATCGAGATGCATGCTGTGAGATTGCAGTACAGTGAAGACTGGAGTATTTGCCCTTTCCTCGCTGTAGTGCGATCTTCGAGTTGGAATATATTTTTAGTGGGGGGTGTGGGGGGTGAAGCCCCCATGATATCATTTTCGATTTCTGGGATTTTTGCTCATCATTCGTTCATATAATATAGACCCATTAATTCTATATACCAACTCCAAGATTGCGCAACAGTGGGGAAAGGGCATAAAAACTTCCCTACTGTAACTTTGATTTTCTTGACATTTTGTGTTTACATATTTTTAAGTTTAGATATTTTTTGTTACTTTTTTGTGTTTAGATATTTTTGAGTTTTGATTACTTTACATAGACCCACTTATGTACACACACACACACACACACACACACACACACACACACACACACACACACACACACACACACATATATATATATATATATTTTTTTTTTATGTGTGTATTTTATATATACAGATGGATAGATAGATATGATTACATTTTGCTTAGTCGAAGATTTTTTTATGTCTAAGTGTGAATGGTCAGATATTTTTGCTTTATTCTCAATGTGTTAAATGTACTGTTTGCTGGTGATGGTCTAAGCACATTAGACAGTGGAGATCATGGCCTTTTCCCTTTTCCCTACTGTTGTGTGATCTCAGAATTTGTGCACATAAGTAGTAGAGGGAGTGGGGGTATGGGGGCTTACCCCCATTACAAAAAATTCATGGTATCTTTTTTATTAACTATTGGTTTGGTGATGTTAGCATTAGCAGTCTTTATTTTCAGCTACTGAGAATATAACCATTTATTCATACTAAAAGTTTAAAATGAATCATCAGCAGTGATTTTGGTCAAAACACAAAGCAAAGAAACTCATAAAAAATTACCATTATTTGCCACTAAAACCATGAAATAATTGCAAATGTAAACTAATGGGTTACATTTGCTGTTACTAAAAGTAAAACAAAAAAACAACTTCTATGTGTGGGTTCTTCATCCCCCCCAACATGAGGGGTCACATAACCTTGAAAAAAGGGGGAAGCCCTTAAAATATATAACAGTTAACCTGTTAAAATTCAGCTGTTACATAATTCAGCCTATTGTACCACAAACAGAAAACACCAGCATTTCAGAATGTAATGACATGCATGCATTGATAAATCACGTGACATATATGTATGTGTATAAATAAATGATTTGTATAAATATTGCAACACTGTATCTAATGTTCAGAATGTCAACATGCCAAAATACATAACATCTGTAAAACATTTCAAGCATTCACATTACTGAAAACTTTAATCACCGAACCTACATACAATCACAAAAGGAAAGCAGTTTCCTTTTGTGATCTTTAAACCAAAACCCTTCCATAACACTAACCCCCTACTTTATCTGAATAGTGGTGGTGTTATGGAAAGGGTTTTTCTAGTGTAAGCTGAATAGTAAAATTTAGGGGCAGGGCTGGGTTAGGGTTAGCACCACAATTATAATGTGTACTAATCCTATACCTAAACCTAACCTTAAATCCACCCCATTCCATACACAAACCTTTTCCATGACATTACACAAGATAGCTCGGATACCCACTACATACAAATACACAAACAAACAAGCACACGCAGACACACACACACACACACACACACACACACACACACACACACACACACACATGCTAGGGTCTATATCACAAAATCAAACTTCCAAAATGTTGACCACCATAAGTTCGAATTTGGAAGATCGAATTCGGATAACATTGACACTTCAAAACAGCAAATTATTTCCCAGGGAAAAAATTTGCTGTTCCGAAAAACACACACATAACACAATCACACCAAACACCTTCAAAACCTACACTAAACCTAACATGCACCACTATCTATGCACTAACCTTAACCCAGCCCTAACCCTAAAGTCCATCACTACCGCACACTTACCTGACTCGCACCCTAACCCTAAAGTCCGTCACTACCGCACACTTACCTGACCCGCGCCCTAACCCTAAAGTCCATCACTATCGCACACTTACCTGACCTGTGCCCTAACCCTAAAGTCCGTCACTACCTGTTCGTACACTTACCTTGACCCAGTCTGAAAATGCCGAAGCGGCAGAAACGGCCAACTGAATTCTTTCCCTGGGAAAGAATTTGGGTTTCCGCCGCTTCGACATTCTCAACTTTTGACTTACCAGGTTCGGCTTTCCGGTATTCGGCATTCACAACATTCGATTTCATGATATAGACCCCACACACACACACACACACACACACACACACACACACACACACACACACACACACACACACACACACACACACACACACACACACACACACACACACACACACACACACACACACACACACTAAACAATTCCCTTACCTAACTCAGCAACATGGACACTTAGCAACACAGACAGTTGACCAAATGAACATTTGGCAAAAGGTCCTAATGTTTTACTTTTTGAACAAGTGGATGTTTGATAATGTGTTGGGGAACCATATATATCTGAATGTGCTCTGAATTGGCACATTGTTACTGTGGATGAGAAGCTCAAAGGCTTTTTGGGTGAAGCACTTAGCTTCAGTTTTAAGGATAATCATTCTCTGAAGTGGTTACTATGTTATAAATCTATGAGTAGAAATAATTGTTTGACTTCTAATAGACGAGGCACATACCCCTGCAGATCATGTTGTATGTGCAATTACATTGATAGTAGCAGTAGCTATAAGAATATTATGAATGAAAGTGTGTATGTCAATTTTTATGCAGATTGTAAGAGCCAGAATCTTGTGTATCTTGCCATTTGTGATGTCTGTGCTTGCTATTATGTTGGCAAGACTAATAAAGCCCTAAGGGACAGAATACGTAAACATTGTAAAGATATTTTGAAGAAAGATAATAGAAATGCTGTCACTAAGCATGTTGTAGCTACTGACTTCTCACATAAGTTTAAGGTTTTAGTTTTGGAATTGTTTAAATCTGATATTAGACATGGTGATATTAAACAAGAACAGAGTGCCTAGAAATTAAGTGGATTTTAGAGTTGAATGCTGATAGTGGGAAAGGGTTAAATGTCACTGTGCCTTTAAGACCAATACTGAAATCAAGACTTCTGTCCCGTCAGAATTTAAATTGAGTATTTAAAATGCTACTGTATCTTATGTATTTTCGATCTGAAGAAGTGCCTGTGATAGGCATGAAAATGTTCATCTTTTTATCTGTATGATGTTTTAATAAAGTTTCCAAAGATTTTAACATATTGACACATCATGCTGTGTCTGGCTGGATATACGTTTATTTATATTTCATACTCTTTGGGTATTCCAGCCTTCAGCCACTTATATTATTATTTCTATAGTAGCAACAAGTTCATGTCAAGCAGGAATGAAAGCAGGAATGGTTAAGAAGAGGTGAATTTAAACCAGAAGACGAAAGGTTAATATCGGTGTCCCAGGACAGTGGTGTACGTATACACTGGTTTAAAAAATCCATTGAACATGTGTGAAAAGCAGACAAATGCAGGTTTTAAAAAACAGAATTGGAAACAGTCACACATCTTGTTGCTGTGTGTGAGGCACAAATGGCAGAAGGAATGTATACTGAAGGATATAATGTAGCAGGACATTGAAGACTGTGCAAACATTAAAAACAGATGTGAGAAAACCAGTTATAGTAGTCCAGGAAAAGAAGACTTAAGTAGCATTGATCATTGAAATTGCTGCACCCAGTGGCTACAGTGTCTTATGTACAGAGAGGCACAAAGTCATAAAATACAAGGATTTACAGGCAGAAACAAGGGCAATGTGGAGGAAGGATACCCAGACAGTTCCAACAGTAGTAGGAGGAATGAGTCCTATAAAAAATAATTTGCAGTCTTATTTAGATATGTTACCGATACTTGTAACTCCATATGAATTGCAGAAGGAATCAGTACTGGGCATATTGTGGGTGCTGCGAAGGGGACTTCTGGCTAACACCAAAGATTGAAACAATGCTAATTTCATGAACTTTATTCATACTTTGACTTAAGAATGGGATCCATTCCCATCGTGCTATCAGAAACCCAAAAGACTTGGAGAAATTAAAAACTGAGAGTCAAAAAACAGTCTATAAAATATCTCGCTGAGTTGAAGGTTTGACCAGTTATTTTCATCCACTTAGCTGTTCATAGATTAGTTGCCCAACAAGACATAAATGAAGTAGTAATATATCATAAAATATCTAATGTATGGTCCTAAATCTTCTATGATTGGTATCGTAAGGGAAGCAGTCATTTTTATCAAATGGACATGAAGTATATACTCCTAGACCCTGCTGTGCCATACAATTTAAAGCTGTTCATCTATTGTTTGTTGTTGGGTACAGGCAGCAAGTGGTCACTAAGACATGCTGAATCCAATGTCAACATCTATATGAAACCATATTTTATTATGCAGCTTTCAACTTTTTGCAGTATGACTGTTGGCCATGCATGCTTCATGTCCCAAACATCATTGCAAAAAGTGTAACGTATCACTTCTAGAAGGGATTCAAAGTGTGCATGCCACATTGGCATGTGCTACCAGTTTATATTTTCTGCATGGCTTAAGGCAGCAACAAAATGAAAGTTTATGGAATTAGAGACAGGAAAAAGTGCTAAGCATACTTATTAGAGTTGAAGACTCAGAGTACACATTTCTCTGGAATTCAGCCTCAACTGTTTTTATAAGATTGTCTTTAATCCAAAAATATTAATAAATAAATTATTTGTTTGCAGGGCTATACAATAACTGAATGAAATTTTCTATGTGCAGAAAGAAAAAGTGTCCAAAAATGAGTGTGTGTGTGTGTGTGTGTGTGTGTGTGTGTGTGTGTGTGTGTGTGTGTGTGTGAGTGTGTGTGTGTGTGAGTGATTTTTTTTTTTGGGGGGGGTCTTTTGCTAGTAAAAAAAAACAAACATAGTTGCAAGTCAAACACTACTTACCTTTTAGGCTACTGTGTACCAAATAACCTTGCACTTGTACTGGCTTGTTATCTGTGGGATTTTTTTTTTCTTGTTTTGCGTTATTCATATTTGTTCTTTAAAAAATGACATTTTGCTGTGTTTTTGTATTATTCATAAAATATCTAATGAGTATTTGTATGCAATGTTCTACATAATATAATGCTGATTAACTTAACTCTGATATCCTATCATCCTTATTTGTAAAGTTCACATCTGTTTGGCAAAAATTAAGAAATTTATTGGTGAAGTTGCTTTTGCTAAGAAAAAAATGGATAGACCATAATTTACGGACCTTGTACCACAGAAAATACCTGTCTCTGAATCATCCGTGTGGAATAGTATTTTTCCCATGATACTGTAATCTTAGAGTTTAGGTGGTAGTCTGTCCTTCAGGAAGTTGGGAAGTAAAGCCAAAAGTTAAAATCTTCTGCTATACACATTTTTCTGACCTTCATTCATAAACCAGGCATAACCTTGTTTACCATTGTTAGCAAGTAGTAACAAGTTAAAAGGTATATATAAATGAATGCCACATTTTATGCATATTTTCATAATGATAACTTTAGGGCTCATTGTACCCAGTTGTCTTGTTTCATTTTAAAGACATTTGTTTGCTGGTTGGTTTGAATGATGGCTAGACTAAGGCACCACCAGCCTGCAAAGGACTTATCTTTTCATGGCCAAAGCTGCATGAAGAAAAGAAAAACATCAGCTATGTTGTTTTAACCAGACTGACAAATCCCTACAATGTGTACATAAAACAAGTATTACTTTCTTAGTCAGGTTTATGCAAAAGTACCAGATGGTTACAGTATAACTATCATTTTTAGTTGTAAAAATATTTGAAAATAAAATATCGCTAGTAAGAAAGCATGTATGAGTTCCAGAAGTGGGGATATGTAGATTGCTTGGGAGAGGGATAATAATGTAGCTAGTGTAAGGTTATGTATTTTTATCCATACATGAACTAATATAATAGTATTTCTATATAAATATTGTTTCTGAATGTTTATATGTGCATATGTGTATGATGCGTGTGTATATCTATATATATATATATATATATATATATATATATATATATATATATATATATATATATATATATATATACATACACACACACACACACACACACACACACACACACACACATACATTGGATCCATCAATTTAGTTGAGTGTGGGAATTTTGTCTGCACAATTTACTTGACAAAACAGCTGATCAATAGTTCGGTAAGGTCTCTGCCATATCAGGGTTGGGGAATGTGCTCTTTCCCCAGTATTGTGCAGTCTCAGAGTTTGAATATATAAGTAGCAGGAGATGTGAGGATTAAAGCTCTCCACATGGAAGGTGCAGGGAGCTTGCCTCCCTGCAAAAAACACTGGCTTTTAATTTGCATGCTGTGAAGTTGTCTTTTTTGTTAATATTAGCAATGTTGACATTTGGTTGTTTTGTTACTTTTCGTACACTATATATATATATATATATATATATATATATATATATATATATATATATATATATATATGTATATATATGTATATATATATATATATATATATATATATATATATATGCATGTGTGTATGTGTGTGGGTGTGTGCGTCTACTTATATTGATTGACACACCCAACCTTTGACGTCAATAACATCAACAATGAAAGGTCAACAACACAAACATCAACATCCCACTATGCATGCGCAAGGAAAATCCTTGATACATGCAAATGAAAATTTAAAAAAAAAAAAACACACACATCTCACACAACTGTTGATCATCTGCTTTGTCGGCCATTGTATGTCAGTCAAACAGATGTCAGCTATAGGAATGTCGACCAAAGTAACCAGAGCTATACATATATATATATATATATATATATATACACATACAGTGTGTGTGTGTGTGTGTGTGTGATATATATAGTATGTGTGTATATAAATATATGTTAATTGAAGGCAGTAGAGAAGTTTTATAAAAGATGAAACAAAAATGAACTGCCATTTATCTATTGCTGATTCTGAATGGATGTATTATTACATAAGGTGATATTTGAAATGAATCACAGCTTTACTGTGAAAGCAAGCTGCTTTTAACCTCTACATCAGTATGAATGGATAGATCATGTTTGTTCTGTATTCACTGTTGTCTCACCAAAGGTTTAAACAAGGAAAAAAAGTCTTGACTGTAAAATGTAATTACAAATTACAGTAGGTGAACCTTGCCTTTGACATCTCTGTTCCTTTTTATAAATAAGCACACTGCTACCTCTTTAAATCATTAGGCATCCTATAGCATGTCCTTTGTTGTAAAAAATTATTCACATCTTAAGTCTTACAGATTTAAGCTTTACTGATATGCTAGCCCTCTGTGTATAGTATCTTATTACCTGTCTAGTATATTTCTTTGTCAGCATACCCCAGGAGTCCTAATTACCAGAATGAGCTGTGCCATACTCTTTTTAAATCACCCAATCTGACTTATCATTTTATTTTAATGATTTTCTTTATGTCCATTCAAGATTTAATCTCATTTTCTCTTTTCGTAGCAATCAGTGCACCATTATTTAATTTTCTTTTGCCTTTGAAGTATCCTCACTGGCCTTATTTTGGCCTTATTTGTTTTACAGTTTGTCTCATTGGTTCTATGTTGCAAACTTTTCTTCAGTTAGGCTCTTAGCCACTAGCAAAGCTTTTAGTTTTAGAAGATTATTTAATTTTATTTATTTAGTTATTTGCTAATTGCCAAGTTGCTTTATCCTTCCAAGATTATTATTGTTATTATTATTGTTATTATTATTATTATTATTTCATTTCATTTACACATTTTAATGCATAAGTTGGTTTATCCCACCAAGATAATTTTTACTTCATTTTACTTATTTAATCATTTGTTAATTGTATACATTTTTATCCTTCCACATTCTTTTAAGACACAACCTGGCGAGGTAATAGAGCTAGAACATAAAAAAGTATTAGCTAATTAATTCATAACAGTAGCTACTTTTGATGGATTACAATATTTTATTAATTATATCATGCAGTATCAGGAAACAGGCACAACACAATATGTGGTCATCATTTTCATGTCTGCATGATTATGTTCAATAAGACACTAAACAACAGAGGTAAGAATATTTAGCAGTAAGAAGAAACAAGTATGAATACTGCAGAGGAGTCAGACAAATTATAACAGTGTGTAGTAAAACTGGCTTCCTTTGTTTATTAACAGTTCTTATTTTCCATGCTTATATTTTACCTTCTCATAGTCATTTTTTCACAGCTAACAAACATGACTTAATTTTGCCTTAAAACAGACATCTGCATTATGATTGTAAATAAAGTCCGGTACAGATTTTTGCAAAGCACAAAATTGTTAAATAATGGAATAGTTCATAAATGTCAACTAATAATACAATATTTCATAACAGCCTCTGTCATAATTGCAGCAAATGAAGAGGCGAACAGGTACATGCCTATATTATCACAGCTAAGCAACTGTGTTTTCTTAAAACTATTAGGATAATAACTATATTTTGCCACTTAACAGGTAGAGAATATTGTTTTTTTGGCATTTCTATATTCCTTCTCTTTAGAGGTGATGGGTAAAATGTAAAACTTAAGAAGAAGAAGAATAAACCATGGAGGGTTTTGTTTGAAAAGAAGTCAGAGGATGCAAGATAAAGGAAAATGAAGAAAAGGATGGGAATGCGAAATAAGAGCTAGATCATGCTCAACTGGGTAACGGACGCGCCTCTCCACCCACAGCCGAGCAAATATCCCATTACTCAACTGTCTCTCCTCAATTACCATAAAGCACTGTTCAAACCTGCCGGCTGACATAGTATTACTTTCTTCTTTTTTTTTAATTCTACAATAATCAAAGAGATTTGAATTTAATTCCAAAGTTTCATTTCAAATTTTACAGCAAAAACACTGACATGTATTTGCTAAAAAAATCTCTTCCTTTGAAGGTCACATTTATTGGAAATACATCTCTGAATCCATTAAACTACAAGATGTGATGGGACTCATGGTCAACCGACATGTAGCAAAGCACTAATTGAAGTCAACGTGATGAGTGCAGGAATTTAAAAGATAAATATGGAGTGCACTAGCAAAGATGTTGGACAGCCCGCTGGATGTGAGTGTCCTTTCCAGGGACAGACTAGGAGTACTTTCTGGAGAAGTGACTTGATCAGTGTCATACGGCAGGCAAATGAATGCTGAAGGAATCAAATTCCGCACTACAGAAGCAGTTCATAGTCTTACTCATCTGCAGTAAGTATCAGACATAGAGGTGTAGCCCAACAAAGTACTTTTCGCAGCTGTGTGCCTGCAAAAAAAAAAAAGTTTAATTAAAAATATATTCACAGTTAAAATATTAACATTAAACTCATGCATTTCATGCTGTCCAGTTTGTTCACAACAGTCAACAAAACAAGGAAATGAAGGATCGTACCTAAAGAACATGGCTCATATGATGATATGCCTATGCACTACAGTCAATTCCTTCCTTTACACCATAACTGCTGTGGGTTGCAGGAACCAAGCATTTACACAAACACACACCCACACACACACACACACACACACACACACACACACACACACACACACACACACACACACACACACACACACACACACACACACATACACACACACACACACACACACACACACACACACACACACACACACACACACACACACACACACACACACACACACACACACACCACACACACACCCACCACACACACACACCCACCACACACACACCCACACACACACACACACACACCACACACACACACCACACACACACACACACACACACACACACACACACACACACACCCACACACACACACACACACACACACACACACACACACACACACACACACACACACACACACCCACACACACATACACACACACACACACACACACACACACACACACACACACACACACACACACACACACACACACACACACACACACACACACACACACCCACATGCACACACATGCACACACACACACACACACACACACACACACACACACACACACACACACACACACACCCATCAGTAACAGCCACTTGCATTACTGTACACCTCAGATATCTGCTTGAGAACAAGTGAATGAATGCATTCATAAATATCAGGGTATATTCCCATATCAGGTACATCAATTGTTGACACTGCAGTGCATCATGAGAAGGGTGCTACACTCCTGGGTGTGTCATGCCCTGGATAAGATGTGAAACTGAGGCCCCATCGGCTATAGAGTTGGTGGTAGCTTGGGTGTATACAAAGGATCTCACAGCACCTATGAAAAAAAGTAAGCAAGTTCCCTGATGCCTTGGTCAGATTTGACCTAGTATTGTAAATAACACCTTGAGTTTCCCCTGGAACAAGGCAAATAGCCTAGTGAGACTAACCCAGACAATAAATGATGGAAAATAAATAAATACATATGCTTTGTATCAAATCCACTGCAAAAACAGAAAGTCCTGTGGTCCTGATTTATGTATAAGGTCAGTGATCTGCACTCAGGAACCAATTTCCACATGATCTCCTCCTGTGCTCTGTAAACAAATCTCGCATGCAGTAGACATGCTGAGGTCTTCTGGACAGTGCTACTGAAACAAAGCTTCTGCATGCCAAATATTTTACTTTTGTATTGATGCTGTTGCAGGTAGCACAGCATTTTTCCAGCACCAGAAGCACACAGTTGTGCTCTTCCAAAACCAAAGCAAACCTGAGCATTACAGGTCTACTCCCTCTGTGGAGGAAAACTTCTCATCCCTCAATGAAACAAAACTTCTCAGCACTACAGATGCACTCTGTTAATGAACAAACATCCCCACACAACTAGGCCACATTTTTATCTCTGTCTCTCTTTCTGTGGGGAAACCAGTCACTTAGTTTGTGTCTCAAGACTTCAGGACTGAAAAAAATGTCCCCCAAATGGCCTATACAATCCAGCAATGTGGAAAGGAATACAGTGAGATACCCAATTTTGTAAAACAAAACATTTTATTCCATACAACATGCATGTCTTGTCCTCTTTAACATAGAGTACTCTGTTTTAAAGATGTGAGAATAACACAGAATTGTGTGTTCAGTGCTGTGTGTTACTTTGTCTCTTCTTTCACACAGAGTAGCACAGTATATTAACACAGTCCAGAATCACCGGTTAAACAGTCCCATACCTGAACATCTCCTAATATTCTTAGTAGAATGAATTCACACCTCTTCTTTTTCTGGTTTACTTCCTTTGTACACAGACATCCACCCAGTGGTGTCGCTGCTCTAGTCTCTCAGTTCCCTTAGCAACAGTAAATGCTGTCTGCCTTGGGCTTTCCTTAGCCCACTGTTATAAGTCAGTACATTAGTCACTCACAAAGCCTGCTCAGTAAATTACTACAAACAAGTCTTACCCTGATAAAGACACAGGTTATGATACACTAAAGTACATGTTAGTTAGAACAATATTGTCATCTTTTAAAATGAATAAGTAGCCGCAGTGGTGCAGCGGTTAGCGTTGTCGTCTCACAGCAAGAGGTTCTCCCGTTTGATTCTCGGCTGGAGTGCCTTCTGTGAGGAGTCTGCATGTCCTCCCCACGGTCGAGTGATGTTAAAGACATGCAGGTAGGTGCGCGCATGAATGGGCGTGCCTTCTTTGAAAGTTGGGCGTCGGGTTGGCAACTCGGCACCGTAAAAATCCACTGCCAATCATGAGCGGACCGAAGTTCCACTGTGGCGACCCCTAACCGGGAAAAGCTGAAAGACTGTTATATACACAAAATTTAAATCATTTTGTACACTTTTTGCAGACTCAATGTTTCACAGTATTAATGAGATGCTTACTTCCTGGGTTTTCTCTGAAAACATGGAAGCTGATGATGGCCATCTTCCTCTCTTGTGATGAGCCATGTAGAGGCTGCTAATGCATTTCTATATGACAAATGATGCATAGAGCTGCAGCAAATTGCCCCAAATGTCCATGTTCAGCAAACAGTATTTGGTGATGGACTAAGTCCTTGTCTTGGATTTAAGCTACTAGCTGACAGATGTTCTTACAGTTCATATTTTTACTGAAAATGCAAAATGTCATACCTATCTGTCATGGGAATGTACAGGTCAGCTATGAGGTACCCAGAATATTGGTTTACAGCATATTTATGGAATTTGATTAAATTAAACTGGTTCAGATTTTTACTGATGCTTTCTGTTATGAAGGTTATTTAAGGTGGTGGTGCAGTGGCTTATAAAAACGTTTATCCTCAAAATTTGAAGACCTACATATCTGTTTCCTAAAAATGGATAATAAGAAGGCTGTGAAGAAACTTATTTCAAGTAAGTCTGTGGATAAACTTCTTAGAATGATCGATGTGTGTTAAACTTATGACATAGCAGGGGGAAGGATTAAAAATGGTTTAGTAGTTCTCATGGACTTATCTGAATAATTAATTTCTGGAATGGCATAAGCAATTGCATTTTCACAACATTAGGAGAGGTCCTTTAATGGAATAATTTGTGATAATCTGTGGGAAAGGTTACATAGCTTAGATATAAAAAGTGGTTAATAAAACTTAACAGCTTCTATGGATAAAGGATAACTTACTTCATTGCCTGAAATAAAGAAATGTAAAATGGAGTTTTCAAGGTGAAGCACTGTTTAAAAGGTTTTTTTTTCTTCACAATACTGTGGGGCCTGCTGCTGTTGCATCAAAACACATCCTTACTTAGTGGAATAAGCTCTTGTAACACATAAGATAGAGTCTTAGTCATAACCAACTATTACTTGCTCAACTACTTAACAAACATTCTATCCTGAATAAGTCCTCCTTCTGCCCTAACATCTCCTCTTTAGTCTCCCTCTATAACCCTCCTTGCTCTCTCAGAAGCTCTGACCAATGTCTCTCATAAATTCACAAACCTCATACATCTATTGAACACAGTCTCTACAGCTACTTTCCTGCTCTTTCATGGAACAAGATTCCCAAGATCCTCAGAAATATTACTCTTGCCCATGACTTCAAGAAAACTCTCAAAAATTACCTAAATAGCACCTGGGCCTGTCACTGCTATCGTCCCACTTGAGCCCATTTCTTTCTCCTGCACTTTGTTTTTCTTTCATCCCTTTCTTTTCCTCTAATTACCTTATTATTACTAACCTACTTAGCATTTCAAGATAGTCTCTTACCACTCTCAATGCTCTCTCACTTAGTAGTTCTAGAAATATGCTTCTTACCTCCTAATTGCAATTTGTCTTTATATTTTATATTGTCACCTCATGTAGCTTACAAAACTCTTTTGAATTGTATAGTTTTTTTTGTGGATAGTCCTAGTGTGTTACTGCTAGTTCTGAATCTATACATACTACTTAGTTTAAATGTCTTTTTTTCTAAGTTTTCATGCTTCTTATTGTAATGCTTATTTACGTAACTATGCTTGTAGATATATTATTGTATTTTACTGCTTTCATGTTATTTTTCTTGCTTTGTTTTGCTGTGCAGCTTTTCTCCCTGGGCGTCCTCTGAAAACGGGCTTTAGGTCAGTCAGACTATCTCTGTCAACAAATGTCAAATACATAAATAAATATTTGTAAGAAAGCTTTGAAGTTAATGTACTGGTTTAACAATATGTCAAAAATATGCAGAACTCAGATTACAGATTAACTTTTCCTGTCATTAATGAAGGAAACGTGGTCAGCCTCTCTCATTCCTCCTTTTTGGATGGTACTGTTATCTTCAGTATTCTTTTCCTTGCTTGTCAAATACAGTTTATTGTGAAATGTGATTGTGGAATGGTCATGACTCTTGTATTTATATTTTAATAACTTGTACTGAATGCTAATAATACTCAACTCATCATTTTACCAAATCAAAACCAAATCTAGATTAAATGTCTTAGTAAAACTTTCACAGACCCAACTCTTCTGTTAAAGTAACATAGAATGTGATGATATCCACCCAAATCCTGGTCCTGTATCCTCTCCCCCATTTCTAATGTCTCTTTCACTTTCTGGTAAATAATTAAATATTACTTCCATAAACATCTGCAGTATGCTAAATAAAGTTACTGAACTCCATTCCTGGATCTGACATTTCTCATCATTGTGATATTGTCGCAGTCAGTGAAACATAGCTGAAACCTCATATAAAAGACTCAAAAATCTTTCCCTAGGCCATGATATCATTCGATCTGACAGACTACATAAAAAAGTAGGTGGTGTGGCTATCCTCTGTTTCAACTCTCACTTAATCTCTCCCTTTACTAAAACCTCACCAAAATTCGATTCTGGAGAACTATTTATATCTCCTCTCAAACTAAATAACCAAAAAATTCTCTGCAAAATTGTTATCTTTATTACCCCACATAATAATATCCCAGTTCTGGAAGATATCTCTGTTGGATATCTAATACTACCCATAATGAAACAATTTTTCTTGGAGACGTCAATACTGATTGGCAAAACTTTACATCAAACTATCCCACTTTAGACTGGAACCTGGTCTCTGATCCTAACAAACACAGTTCATCAAGTATTTTCCCAGCCTCCCCCGATGATTACCATCCTACACAAATCCACAGACTTTTCTTCCACCACTCCAAACAATGACCTGCCACGTTTCACAATTTAAAAGCAATATGCTCCTGACACCCTAAAATCCTTCATCTGTGCCACTCTCAAAACCCTACCACTAGACAATGATGTACATACATTCAGTGTCATAATTTTAAATACCCTAAATTACCTTGTTTCCTTGAGAAGGAAGGAGCAACGTCCAACCATGCCCACTGGCTCTACAGTTATGATAGAGGTGTGATTAACAGCAGGATAATGCATGAAAAGGATTTCAGAAAGACAAATCTTCACTGAACCAACAACACTACAAAGAACTCCACAACCACAGAAAAATTCAACATACAATACAAGTCCTATCCAAAAAAAATCTTATACATTGGTACTAACAATGACCCTAACATGCCTTAAGCTTTCCCCCTTAAAAACAGCTACTAAATTCAACTCCTGATTCATAGACTGTATAGGTGACCTTACGTCAAACTCCTCTCAAGTCTCTTCAAAATCAGACATTCCTTACTCATCAAACCACCCTCCCTTCACACTAAAGCCAGTCTCTACCAAATAAATTAGATATCTACTATACAAACATAAGCTGTTCTCACCCTCAGCAGACAATCTCCTTCCAGAATTCTTTAAGTTAGCTGTTAACCCCATTGCTTTACATGTGTCAATTCATATGAATAATTCCCTACAAGAATCCTACATTCCATCCTTCTGGAAGAAGTTCCATATAATTCCTCCTTCACAAGGGTGGGAAATCCAATGAAATCATCAATTTTAAACCCATTTCAGTTCTGTCACCTCTCTCCAAAATATTGGAAAAATGCATACGTAAGCAACCTCCCCATCATCCTCTCCAAGAAAATCTGCTTACATCTATACAACATGGTCCTCAACCAGCTCATAGTACAATAACTGTCTTAATAAATAAGTAAAGTCTACCAAAGCCAAATTTGAGGTAAATTTGTCCTGCCAGGCTAAGGATAACCACAAGGCATACTTTAACTATGTTTGCAACCCCAATGCCAATACACAACCGTGTGCAGCGCTCATTGTAAATGGAGCCACTTATATTGTGCCAGAGGATATAGGAAACCTACCGGCTGACAAATTCAGCTCTAACTTTACCCCTCTCTCTCCCTCAACCTTCCCTCAGGAAATACCCTCCAGTATAACTTTCCCTGCTATCACTAGCACCTTCTGAGGAGGGTTGGGCCTTGGGCTATCAACCTGAGCCTGTAAAACCCATAACTGCTACAGAAACAATGAGAGCTGAAAGGTTCTTGTTGCCTGATGTACTGCATGTTGTGTAAACAGAAAAGAGCGAGAGAGCTATCACTAGAGCAATATGTCCTTAATGCTCTCTCTAAGGCCAAGAACACTGCATCAATGGGCCCAGACAATATCCCAGGATACCTTCTAAATAGCATGAAACATGACCTAATCAAGCCCTCTGGAATTGCTATTTAACTATAGCCTCCAAATAGCCTTCATGCCTCATGAATGGAGAACAGCAACTCTGCACAAAAGTGGGACATCTACATACCTTGGAAACTACAGACCCATAAGTCTCACTAGTCTCTTATGCAAAGCCATGGAAAGAAATATCACAGAAATTATCAATAATGACACAGGACTGGACCCAGCCCAATTTGGTTTCATCAAGGGAATGTCATGCCTAGTCAGCCTGGTGGACTTCTTTGAGAAGGTCACCAAAGCAATGGAAGAGGGCAAAATGCTTCACACTGCCTACCTTGATATGGCCAAGGCATTTGACACAATGCCACACTTGGGTATTGTTGACAAACTTAAGAGATTAGGTACAAACCCTTACCTCACCCGGTGGATAGCCAGCTAGGTCACAGACAGGACCCAGGAAGTTAGAACTGGGGAGTCTACCTCTACAGAGAGGCTAGTCACAAGCAGAGTCTCTCAGGGATTGGTCCTTGGACCGCTCCTTCTCTGAAGTCAAGGCCAAAGTCATTGGCCTCTGGCTGACAAAATTTGAAGATGATTGCAAATTAGGAGCCATCACTGAATCACCCAGCAACACAAATATTCTCCAGGAAGGGCTGACAAAGACAAACAACCATTGTCAGAGCCATTGACTAAAACTAAATGCCAAGAAATACATACTAGCATCCTTCAGGAAGTCCATCCACCCCTGGTAACTATCATATTGACAAAACACCCGTAAGAATTGATCTAATAATTAGGGCTTGGGAACACACAGACAGTAATTTAGCCTTTGACCATTACGTGCCTTCAGTAGTGAGGAAATCATTCTGTGTTGTACAACTTATAAACAAAGGTATGGCATCTAGGTCCAAGGAAGTCATTGTTCCACTGTATTTTGCATTCAGCAGACCTATCCTTGAGTATGATGCCCTCTTTGGTATGTAATGAACCGGGCATATCCAATAACGGGAATGTCCACAGAGGTTCTTCAGTAAAAGAATACAGGGAGTAAGTAACAAGTCCTAAGCAGACCACCTCAAGGCCCTATCCCTGTATTCTGTCTCCTACAGGCTGTTGACAGGAGATCTATGCCTGGCATAGAAGTTATCAGACCCCACTCTGATGGACCTCCTGCATATCCACAAAACAAACAACACCAGAATTACCCATTCTAAAGACATAAACCTTGCCTGTGATATAACTAGGACCTGCTGGAGAGACAGGTATGTATCCCAGACATTACCTCTTCTCTGGAACTGGCTCTCCCTCCCTGTGAAGCAGAGGTCCTCCTTAACTTGGACAATTGGATGGGGAACAGCAAATTCATCCCTGGTTTGGGACTTCTGTCTCTAATGAACACAGGCAGCCTGTAAATGGTTCATCTCCCAGGACCCGCTTGTAAATGTTTCACCTTCCAAGCCCCCTCTTACACTTATCAAGGGTACCACAACTTGTTAGAGATTTGGGATGCATGGCATGGCTTAGAAAGGCCCTTGTGGTCATTAGCCTAGTAAACACCTATGAACCTTTGAACCTATATTGTTTGTAGATACCGTAAAAAATGTCAGAGACAATGACAAATTTCTCTCATCCCTATTATTTCTACTTATCCAAAGATTCAGTATACCCTTCTGCAACAAACTCCTGTCAAAAATGTCTACCCTGGGCCTCCATGTCACTATGGTTAAATGGTTTTCTAGCCACTTGTCCCACAGATATCAGTCAGTAAAATGGCTCTCAATGACTTCCCTTTATCTTCTGGTAAATACTGGTGTACAACAAGGCTCCAGTCTTGATCTTCTTTTTAACATTTTCATAAATTTAAGCAATCTTTGTACATTTTCTCAACAAGAATCTCCTATACAATATGCAGATGGTTCTGACAGCCTACACAAGCTACAGACTACAATCCAAAATGCCTTTAACTCAGTGAAAAGATAGATCTCTGGCAATCAATGTCTACTGATCCCAAAAAGGCTACTTTTATTTTCCTAAATCTTATAACCAGTAAAAAAACAACTTCAAAGTCTCCAAACAATACTGACATTAAAGTGATTTTTCATACAA
>NC_056744.1:1107498280-1107668280 GCF_019279795.1 Protopterus annectens | reverse complement strand
AGATTAGGAACATATTTTAAATGATTTGTGTTAACATGGATTTTCTGAAGCAGAGGTGTGTGTGTGTGTGTGTGTGTGTGTGTGTGTGTGTGTGTGTGTGTGTGTGTGTGTGTGTGTGTGTGTGTGTGTGTGTGTGTGTGTGTGTGTGTGTGTGTGTGTGTGTGTGTGTGTGTGTGTGTGTGTGTGTGTGTGTGTGTGAGAGAGACAGAGAGAGAGTGAGTGAGTGAGTGAGATCTACCACTGGCAGCAGCATAGAGGTTTGTATACCTCTGGACCCTTCAGCGAAAGAAGTGTGGATAAAGCCTAAAATGAAAGGGGAACAAAGGCGCAAAAATAAGAACAGATTTTAATAATTGCTCTTATAAAATTACAAACTTGCTTAAATAAAAGGATTTGTGTTAGCATGCATTTTCTGAAGGAAGGAAAACTCTGAAACTTAAATGTATGACGTTATTTAGTAACTTCTGCCTCCGATGACTGGCAATAAACCAAATGTTTTAGGAGTAAGAGACCAAAAAATAAATTCTTGGATATTTTTTTAAAGTGTTATATTTTGAATGTGGAATGCTTCCTCCAACATATACTACAGCAACTCTGAAACATTAGGCAGAGGAACTATACATCAAAAATATATAAAAAAATAATAAAATACTATAAATAAGTAAGTAAAACACAACAATTTTGCAAGAGAGTCCATTCCCTAAGTGCAATAATGCCCTCCAAGGCACTTTTATTTCCTTTTTTGTCATATTTATTTTGCATTTATCTTATACATTTTATTTTGCTTTTCCTTTTATACTTATTTTTTCTGTAGATTTGTTTGAGGTTTATATTCTCTTACCATTAAAAAGTTTATTGTAGGTAATACTGATCTACTATTGTAATTTGTTAGGCCTCCAGTGAAAATGGGTTCTTATCCAACCGGACTTTCCCATTAAAAGCATATTAATAAATAAATTAATTAAACAGTGACTATACTAAAACTGTTTGCAACATGATTATGAGTCCCTCTGCTACTCATTTGAGGTACTTTAGCCAGGAAAAGTGAGGCTATGTTTTTCTTTATACACAGAGATATTCAAAAATATTGTAATGCTGACATGTGCAGTTTAGTCATACACAGGAATTATTTCTAAACAATGGGCTGCTCTTACACTATTTTGAAAAATAAAGTTGGTAATGGTCCTTTAATTCTAGTCATCCAGTTAATGTGAAAGAAAGATCATGTGGAAGAACTTTGTATCCTGCAAATTATTTTAATTAGTTTACTCAGTTTAGACAAAACACTGAGGCTGATTTCATTCCTTACTCTAATTTTAATAGTTACAGATAAGATATTCGAGGCTCAATTTGTGTATTCAGAAAAAAATGTATTAGTTTTTAAGGAAATGTATGTGCCATACTGAAGATGCAATTTATTGTACATATTGTTCTCACAGGAATGAATAGTACAGAACAAATTCTAAGACAAATCAAGTTTAGAATATTAAGAACATGTCTGAACCACACATGCTTAAAACATTCATAACATAATTGTCTGCATACTTTTCAACTGTCCAGATTTTTCAGAATGTACAGATTTGTGCCTCATATTTCTAGTCTGTTCCTCATAAAAGTTGTGGTTTTCTGCCAAATTATTCAGGTTTGAAGTCATTAAATAATACTAAGTAATGACAGACATTTGAGTTTCAGACTTAATCCCCGGGATTCATGAACGAAAATTTTCCGTGCAGGAACAGTGTAGCTGCTCCTGCATGGAAAATGGCCGCCTCACGATCCAGGTACATGCCATTTTGATGTGCATGAGTGCTCTAACACTGTTCTTGTATGGAAATCTGTGCAGGATGCTAATCACCTCATTTGCTGGTGAAAACCATGCAAATGAGGTGAATTAGTGATTCATCAACCTGCCAGGTCTCTGTGCAGGAACAGTGTTAGTTGCAGAAATGTATTCGGTTACTAACCAAATACTTCTGCAAAAAACACAACGGAGGCATGTCAGCTCTCAATAAAGCATGTATTAGAGCAGTTATGCATGCCAATGACCAAATATATGGCAAATGGCATGCAAAACCGCTCCCTATGAATAAAAAATAAACTTTTATTTTTGTTGGCCAATCTCAGTCATTCAATGTGTGGGAAGTCCATGCAAAAGGGAGGGAGCTGAAAATAAAAAAAGGGGGAAAATATAAGTATTACGGAAAACTGCATTCTGCCATTGTAGTCAATGGCATGCAGAAAGTAAACAATGGCAGGGAACAGGCTCGTAGTGTCGTAACTAGGGATTAAGGCAGTGGGGTATGTTAATGAGGGGACTTATACTGAATCACAAATTTTTTTAAGTGTCACACTGCACCTAACCGTGTAGGTGCTCTAACACCACCATGTAGACAGGAAGAGCAACTAACACGAAAAGGGGGTGTGTCATGCTTGCTGTAAGCACATTGGAGCTCTGTTGGCCAGGTTTGTGCTTAGCTAACCACAGCTAAGTGAGGGGGTGTGTCTGAGGTTGTATAGTCTTATTCCATGAACTGAGGAGCGTGTCTGTGGCCAGGGGAGAGCCTTTTCTTGCTGTTTACACTAGCTAAATGGGTCTAGGTGGCGCGCCGGGGATTAAACAGGAAGGACATAGGAAAAGTAAAAGGAAATAATAGAACAAGGGAAATGCAGTACAAACAGCAATATGGGATACTGCAACACACAATGGGCCATTGAAAGCACTCATTAATACAGCTAGCAGGTGGCTGCATAGCTGAAAATGGGAGGAGATGTAAAAAATAAAATTAAAGGCTACTAGCACAATAAAGGAGAAATGAAGTAGAAATCACTAATATGGGACTTTTGCAACTTACAATCGGCAGGCAAAGCACATAATAATACAACTGGCAGGTGGCTGCATAGCTCAAAGTGGGAGGAGATGTAAGTAAAAAATAATTTAAAAAAGGCAACAGCAGAATAAAGGCAAACATGCACAAATTACCACTAATGCCTCTAACACTCACAGTGGCCAATTCAAAGCCATGAGTAATATAGATCACCCTCCATGACCCAGGACCACCACTCCGCCTTTCTGGAGACTCTGGAAAACATGAAGGTCTTACCGAACACCCTGATATTGGGCAATTTCAAGTACCCTACCGTTAACTGGGAAAACTATTCAAGTACAAACTCCCAGGTCCAGCGCTTCCTGGAATTTATCAACTCAAATGCCCTGGATCAGCTGGTAAAATCCCCTACCAGAGGTGAAAACATATTGGATCTGGTCATCATCAACATGAGTGACAGGTGTTCCACACAAGAGGTCAACCTGTCAATGGTTAGATCAGACCATAAACTAATCACTCTGGATGTCCACACCACACCACCACTTCCAACCAAAGAAACCACAGTGAAAAACTTTTCTATAGCAAACTTCACCTTACTTAAGACAGAGGTGGTAAGTTTTACAGCCCCCACACTAAAGGATAACAGTGTCCAAGATGCAGGAACCTTTACAAATGAACTCTATGAGCATCTACAAGGATGCATGGATCGTGCCATCCCTAGCAAAACCAAGACTCACTCCCCTAAGAGAAAGAAACCAGTCTGGTGGACCCCTGCCATAAACAGACTATACAACAGAAGGAGGAAACTAGTTCATAAAAAAAAGGCAAACCCCAAGAAGGAAAGACATCCCTGATTAGTATCAGTAAAAAACTAAGGTCCCTCATAAAATCCTCCAAGGCTAACTTCGAAAGAAAAATAGCCAAGGATTTTAAAAGATAACCACAAAGCCTTCTTTAGCTATGTCAAGAATCTAAGTGGCAACTCGCAGATATGCTCTGAGCTAGTGCAAAATAGCACAAAATATACTGAACCCAATGATATTGCCAACATCCTGGCAGATAGATTCAGTGCAAACTTGACCCCCCCTCACACCCCCAAAAGGGCCCACAACAATACCGGAAAAGTGTAGTGCCCTGGAAATCACAGACACACAGTTGAAAACAGCCCTTTCAAAAGCCAAAAGCACAGCATCAATGGAGTCAGATGGTTTCCCAGGCTGCGTCTTGCATGACAGAACAAACTAACCCCTCACCTAAACACACTGTTCAACCTCAGCCTCTCCACAGGCTACATGCCCATAGAATGGCACACAGCAACGGTTATTCTGCTCCACAAAGGAGGAGCCACAACTGACCCTGGTAACTATCACCCCATAAGCCTGACTAGCCTGATCTGCAAGGCTATGGAGTGCATCATCATGGAACTCATTAACAAAGACATTGGGAACCTCCAAACACTTAACCCGACCCAGTTTGGCTTTGTTAAGGGCAGATCATGCCTACTAAACCTGGTTGACTTCTTCGAGACAGTCATCAAGGCCATAGATGAGGGGAAGGTAGTTCACACAGCCTACCTTGACCTTGCCAAGGCTTTTGGCACCATTCCCCACTTGGGAATTATAGAAAAACTCACCAGCCTGAACATAAACCCCTACGTCACGAGATGGGTTGCCAACTGGCTTACAGACAGAACTCACACAGTAAGAATAGCGGGCTCCACGTCCGTCTCTAAACCAGTCACAAGTGGTGTCCCACAAGGCTCGGTCCTGGGACCCCTACTGTTTGGCATATACTTCTCAGAAGTACAGGCAAACACAAGACTATGGCTAACCAGGTTCGCCGATGACTGCAAACTGGGAGCCATAATTGACTCTCCGGCTGACATGGACATTCTCCATAAGGGCCTTACTGAGACGGACACCTGGTGTCAAAGTCATGGTCTCAAGCTAAATGCCAAAAAAATGCATAGTCATCCCATTTGGGAAAAACAAAACACCCATGAATTACCACATAGGTGGCAGCCCCCAATAAGAGATCTGGGGACCCAGGTAGATAGTAATCTCTCCTTTGACAATCATATTGCCAAAGTAGTTAGGAAATCCTTCTATGTAACCCATCTAATTACTAAAGGGTTCGCATCTTGAAATAAAGAGGTTATAGTGCCCCTCTACTCATCACTCATCACTCATCAGACCCATCATAGAGTACAATGCCCCATTTGGGATTTATCTCACAAGACACTTCCAACATCTGGAAAGACCACAAAAGTACCTCACCAAGAGGATTACTGGCCTCAAACATATGTCCTATGCAGCCCAACTGGAAAGACTCCAGCTGTACTCAGTCACATATCGCTTACTCAGAGGTTATCTCTGCCTGACTTGCAAAGCCATGCCCAACTCAGAATTGATGGACATGCTCCACCTAAAGAAATCCAAGTCACTGCGAACCACTCGCTCTAGTGAGCTAAACCTCACCACAACAATAAATAGAACATGCTGGAGGGATAGATTCCTGTCACAGAGACTCCCCATGCTTTGGAACAAAATTCCTAACTACATTAGTCAGAGCCCCTCACTAACACTCTTCAAGAGAAACCTTGAAGAGTATATGGGTAACAGAAAATACACCCCTGGGATCACTTCATTGGCTCTTCTTGATAGAGGCTCAGTTAATTAATCAATGGGGTGGCGAAAGCTGACACACTCTGGCTAGGCTTATAAATGCCCTTGGGCAGATAGCCTAGTACCTAGCTATGAACCTATAGCTGGCAGCTGGAATGTATCAGAGACCCAATCACACAGGCTGCAGTTGCAGCACACAACTATAAAGTATGCAAACACCCCTCAGTCTGTTTTTTCCCACAACCTCTGCACTTTTGTAGTAAACCTGGGAATTTTAACTGACAAAATGCTAGGGGCTGCCATTGCTCTGATACATCAGTATGTGCTGGAGGCTGATGGTGGTGAGGAGGATAATACTGGCCACAGACTGAGGAGGAAGAGAAGAGTGTTCAGACCCAGGGTAACCTACCAGGGACTATATGACCTGGAGATAGTAGAGCACTACAGGGTGGACAGGGACTACTTCAGCAATTTGTGGAGCTGTGCCGGCCTCACCTCACATCCAGAATTAACAGAGGAGAACCCATCTCAGTGGATACTAAGATATGTGTAGCCTTAAGAATACTAGCTACAGGTACTTTCCAGAGACCTACTGGGGATATCATGGGGGTGTCACAGGCATCTGCATCCAGAGTACTCCACCAGTTCCTGGATGCCATGCTACCAAATGCTCGTGACCACATATACTTCCCCAACACTTGTGAGGAACTGACCAGCAATATGCATCTCTTCCACCATGTAGCTGAATACCCGGAGGTATTGAGTGCCATAGACTGCACTCACATCCACATCAAGGCACCACCCGGTGAGCAGGGTAGGGTCAAGAAAAACGGCAAGGGCTTCCCTTCTATCAACTGCCAGGTTGTGTGTAATGCCCAGGGCATTATCATAAATGTGTGTGCTGGAAGCCCTGGAAGCTATCACAACTCCTACATCTGGCATTCCTCGCAGCTGTATCAGGGATTTGCCAGGGGGGATGCTGGCTATGCACTGGAGCCGTGGATGATAACACCCATCAGAAATGCACACACACCCATGCAAGAATGCCGTAATGAGGCACACGCACAAACCAGGATCATTATAGAGCATGTGTTTGGGATGCTCAAGTCACGGTTCCACTGACTGGACATATCTGGTGGAGCCTTGCAGTACTCTCCAGTCACATGTGCACACATGTTCATAGTATGTGCCATGCTACACACTATTATCCTGCGGAAACAGCTGCAGCAGGAACAGGATGGGGAAGGGCCACACAGCCACCCACCATTGCCAGGGTCCCCACAGGCACAGAGGGACTCAGACAAGGAACCTCCTGAGCCAGTCCCTGTAGGGAGACAGAGGCATGCCCAGTATGGCCTGGCCTTGGCAAAGAGGTAACGCATAGCACACACACTGACACTTTAGGCACCCAGGGACTGCAACCTCTCTCTATTTGCACACACAGTAAAAAGGGATGACATGCACATCACAGTACCTGTAACTTACCATGTGTAGGCAGTGTACTGTGTGCATCCAACATAGGCAGCTCTCAAACTCCATACACACAACTGGCACAGGCACAAGGTAAGTCAGTTGCCTTAACAGTAAATTAATGTATCGGTATGTTCTGCTAGCATATGTATAGTATTGTTGCATGCATGCAACGAAATGGGGTGGACTACTGGGATAGCAGCAGACAACTGACAGCTATGTGGGACACCAGGAAATGTCTGTCCAATACTGGCCTCCCAACACTATGCAGTAGTACCCAAGGTGGCAAATCCTACTGCAGTATATGTGTGGGGCCAACTACCTGGGGCCTCATAGCTCACAGCCATGGATGTCAGTGTGGGGTCCCATACCCACCCCACAGACCCACACAGCAAGTTAGCTGTAGAAAACCAGAGAGAAATGTCTGAAAAAGCTCCACAAATGGCAGCAATGTTGAATCACCCCCCCCACAGACCCACATAGTCATAGCACAGCAGGTCTAAAGTTGCAGTAAGGCTCTGAAGGGTAATAAGTCTGACATGCAAATATATGCCAGTATAATCTCACTTGTGCTCTTTACTGATATGTCTGTAGTCCCCACGACAGAGCACAATAGTATGGTAAATGGAATCAAAATGTAAAGCAAATATCAGCACAACCTCTGCAAATGTCTACAGTTGACAGGTGTCCCCCCCCCCCATACACCCACAGAAATGCAGTAACATGTATGTTTGCAGGGAAATAGCATAACACAGATTGGTAGGGCTGTCCAAATACACATGAAAACATATTGCATGTGCTCACCATGCAGAGGTCAATAACCTATGTCCATGTGTGGTCAATACTGTCAGGATCTGGCCAGCATGTTCTCCTGTTTGTCATCTTGTACTACCCTAGGTACAGGCTATCTGTCACAGGGCCATGTGCAGATAACTGCAGTGCCAATGATTATGCATGTTAGTGACACCTATCGCTCTACCACTAACATACCCAAAAGTCACAGTGCTATGTGGAATATACTACACATATAATGGACGTCTTGAGGGATGTGTAGCCGAGGTGCTAGGGCTTTTGTGAATTATCATGCTTCTTGGTACTGTTGCCAGTGGTCGTTGTCAGTATGGTGTTTTCATTGTTTTGTGTCTGCTTTTGTATATAATGGACATGCCTGCACAGTACAATGCAGTCTGTACCCACACCCATAACACCAAACCTCTGACAGCAACATGTCTGAACAAGGGCAGAAGTAAATGTGGAACAAAGGCACAATGATAGGCATGTGCGGTAAATATTGCCCTGACATACTGAGAAAGTTGGTAGGGTGAGGGGTTTGCAGTAGCGGAAATTGTCTGAAGGTTATGTAGGCACAGTAATGTCTGTCAATATTTTGTAACTTTACTCTTCAATTATACTGAAATAACTTGCCATAAAAACACATGTTTATGCAGACTGGACAAAATCTCTAGCCAAACACTCAGACAATCTGTCAAAAATTGTACAGCAGACAGGTATGGCCACACCATGATATCACATCTCAGGTTACACAGATACCACAGAAGCAGAAGATCCCCAGCCAGTATATCAAAAAGTTGGACTATCACTGGCCTTGTTGGGCAAGAATGTACATAGCTGCCATTATAATATCAGTCTATGCATCATACGACTAGTATTCCTCTGGTAAAGCACTGTGATGATTTGAGGATGTCTGGCATTAGGTAATGACACAATACATTGCACTGCCGGAATACAGATATATCAGAAAATCTCTGCCAAAACAAACCATTACCCTGAGGAAAGTCCTCTACTTCTGAAAGGTATGTCTGTAGCACACAAAACCCTGGACCGTAGTACACTTATCGCTGGAATGGAGTCCCACTCTAACTATACAAGGTCACACTGGGCATGCTCTTACACTTAGAGAAGCACAGGTCATGTTGGAATGGAGTCCCATTCTAAGTATACAAGGTCACACTGGGCATGCTGCTACATTTGGAAAATCACTGGATATGTTGAAACCTATATTGGTCTATATGACTATATTGTGTAGATATAACTGTGTATACAGACAGCTATGTACACCTTAACTTTCCCTACACACACACACACATCAGACAGGATTACCCCCAGCTAGCTGTAGGTGGCCCATATATGATATATCCGCATCTGTTGTGTGTGACAAACATGCAGACATATATGGCTAACAGATAACTATATATGTCAAGTATACACACACATAGATGTGGGGAAGTGAGAGACAGACAGTGACAGACAGAGAGACACAGAGGGACAGAAAGCAGTGTGGGTCACACACATGGATACCCTGAATGGCATACAGTGATGTCCTGTTGTGGACAGCGGCATACTGGTTTTAAACAGTGGTACATGCAAGCATAAAAGGAGAGCCCCATTGTGTAATAGTACTGAGGCTGGGGTATTAATATCACATCACCTACCTGTGTGTGTGTGTGTGTGTGTGTGTGTGTGTGTGTGTGTGTGTGTGTGTGTGTGTGTGTGTGTGTGTGTGTGTGTGTCTCTCTGCAGGTCTACATATTAGCAGACTGTTCCCACTCAGTACATTTCACATTGCCCAACTTCACAGGAGCTACTGCTGTCATTCACATTAAAAGTACCATTTGACTCCTACTACCCCGATAAGCTCTTTAGCATGTGCAATAACTGTTACACTATAGTACAAGTAACTATATAGGTAGGAGTTCTAAACCCAATACTGGCAACTGTGTGTATGTGTGTGTGTGTGACCGTTGTGTGTGAAAGACTGAGGGAGTTGTTTGCACATGAAACACTTTTATGTCATTCCCACCCACAACACTTCCCACTGCCCCACTTTATCAGTCCAGATGATGTCATTCCCTTTATCAGCAACCTTGGCCAGCTGTTAGCCTAGTAAGCTAAGTAGTGCATGTGATAAATGCCTAACACTGTAGTAGAAATAACTAGTAAGGTAGGGGTTCTACTCTCGTATCTGGCATATGTTTATAAGCAGAAGTATTTTGATATGTTTCTCACCCACTGCCCTACTTTATCAGTCCTGCTGATGTCATTACCCATATCAGTATCTCTGGCCAGCTGTCAACTCAGTAAGCTCTGTAGCTTGTGTGATAACTGTGTAACAGTATGGTACAAATAATTAGGTAGGGGCTCTACTCTCACATCTGGCAAGTGTGTGTGTGTGTGTGTGTGTGTGTGTGTGTGTGTGTGTGTGTGTGTGTGTGTGTAAGTGTGCCTGTTTGTAGGGCAAAGTGTTTTAATATGTTTAACACCCACTGCCCTACTTTATCAATCCTGCTGATGTCATTCCCCATATCAGTACCTTTGGCCAGCTCTTAGCGCTGTAAGCTCTTTAGCACATGCGATAACTGTGTAACACTATGGTATAAATAACTAGTTAGGTAGGGGTTCTACTCTCACATCTGGGAAATGTGTGTAAGTTTGTCTGTTTGTAGGACAAGTCATTTTAATAAGTTTAACACCCACTGCCCTACTTTATCAGTCCTGCTGATGTCATTCCCCATATCAATACCTTTGGCCAGCTATCAGCCCAGTAAGCTCTGTAACATGTGTGATAAGTGCCTACCACTGTAGTACACATAACTACTTAGGCAGGGGTTCTACTCTTGTATCCAGCAAGTGTGGGTGTGTATGTTTGTAGACAAAACTGTTTTGATGTTTCCCACCCACTGCCCTACTTTATTAGTCATGCTATCATCCCTCTTCTAGATTCATAAGTGTGTAGTAGGCTAATGGTCCAGGAGCCTTTACAAGCCTACCCCATAGAAGGGCCCTGCCATTGTGCTACCCGATGTTACCTCCCAGTGCCTGTATCAAGTAGAGCCACTGCAGTGATCCTTGGGGTGAACTATCTATAACCCATCCACTCATCAAGATTTCTGTGAAACAGGATCAGTTAGGTACTCTGCATGACATGTATGGGAAGTGTATTCCAGGGCATGTGCAGTATCTTGGTGAGGGATCTATCCCACCAGCATGTTGTGTCGACTGTGGTAATGAGGTGGAAGTCTCTGCAATGTGTGGGGGTGGAGGGATTGGATCTATATTATATTATCGCATGCTTACAAAAGCTAACAATAATTAGTCAACCCTATGTAACTGAAAGCTTAAAATGTCGAAACCTCAGAACAGTGATTTTTTTTCCAAAAGGAAAAAAATCGCTGTTCCAAAAAAAAAAAAAACTTTAAAACATTACAGATTGCCTATAGCTATGGTGTGTGTGTGGGCATGTATGTGTGTGTGTGTGTGTGTGTGTGTGTGTGTGTGTGTGTGTGTGTGTGTGTGTGTGTGTGTGTGTGTGTGTCAGTGTGTGTGTATGTGGTGTGATTGACCACCATTACAGGGTGGGTTGTGTTGTCACCTCTGAGATTGCAGACATATGTGAAGACAGCCTTGTGATTGCCCTTGGTGGATGTGTCCAATTTGTACGCATAGTTAGCCTTACATAAATCCACCTAGGACCTCATATGGTCATTCAGACAAAGGCTGATTCGCTGCCAAGTTGGTGCCTGCACCTACTCTGATCTGTACAGCCAACATAGCAACCAATCATGTGTTTTGTGTAATGATGCTGTCCAGCAAAGGGGATTACACTACTTTGGTGGAGACAGGTTTTACAGGTAAGGTATTGCTTAGTCCGTACAGCTATATTGGTGGTCCTATGGCTGTGTGTAGTAGGCATGGACAAAAGCTCATAACATGACTGCACACCTCTAACATGTCAACATGATACTCATGCTTATTCTACTACCCACGTCTGTGTCAGGGCAATGCAACAATCAGTAGCTGTAGAAATTTAACTCTGTTGGATGCACAGTAACTAACATTACACACATACAACATGTACAGCTTATTTAACTGACATTGGTATCCCATGTCTGTTGTTATGAGGCAGGCAGATACACCTACTCATACTGACATGTGCACAGGTAATACCTGATATACATTTCTGTTCTATGTCAGTATGGCACACTGTATTCACACCCTTGATGCCCACTCATCCCTCTCCACCTATTACAGGAGGACATCTGTAGGATGCCAGACATACATGGGGGCAATGGGAAAAAAATTAGTGACACTCTCTTCATATTGGTATAACACACCTGAGTCATTTGATAGCACAGTAGCCTTTGCATTGACAGACATACCCTGGAAGATGTCCAACACTCATATGGCAGGAAGGGAGGAGAAAGACTAGGAATGTGGTAGTGAGGGTAGGAACCTTTAATTTTTGGCAGTATGACTGGTATAGGGACAGAGCTAGCTGATATGATGGCCAGAAGGAAGGTTGATATACTGTGTGTGCAAGACACTAGACTGAAGGGGAGTACAGCTAGGTGTATCAGAGGCAAGTCAAACTTGTGCTATCATGGTGTGGATGGGAGGAGAAAGGGGGTAGGGGTTATCCTGAGGGAAGAGTATGTCGAGTGTTTTTGGAGGATGACATGACTGTCTGATAGAGTCATGTTTATGAAGCTGGAAATTGTGTAATGATGAATGTTGCTAGTAAATATGCTACGCAAGTTGATTGTGCGATGGATGAGTAAGAGGAATGTGAAGTCAGTTGGATGACGTGGTGATGACTGTACTGAGGGGTGAGAGAGTGGTGATTGCAGAATATTTTAATGGGCATGTTGAAGGGAATAGAGGGGATGAGGAAGTGATGGGTATGTATGGTGTTAAGCTAAGGAATGCAGATGGTGAGATGGTAGTGGATTTTGCAAAAAGGATGGACATGGCTGTGGTGAATACATACTATAACAAGAGGGAGGAGCATAGGGTGACACACAAGAGTGGAGGGAGGTGCACCCAGGTAGAATATGTCCAATGTAGAAGGGCCAGTTTTTAAGGAGACTGGAGACTGTAAAGTGGTGACAGGGGACAGTGTAGTTAGGCAGCAGAGACTGTTGGTCTGTAAGATGATGTTGATGATCAAGAAGAGGAGGAGTGTGAGGGCAGCACCAAGGATCAAATGGTGGAAACTGAAAAAGGGTGATTGTGAGGTGGAGTTCAGGGAAGAGTTTAGACAGGCACTGGGTGGCAGTGACGATTTACCAAATATCTAGGTAAGTACAGCAGAGCTAGTAAGGGAGACCGCTAGAAAGGTGCTTGGTGTGACATGTGGATGGAGCAAGGAGTACAAAGACACCTGGTGGTGGTCTGAGGAAGTACAGGACAGTATATAGAGACAGAGGTTGGGGATGAAGGAGTGGGATTGTCGGATAGATGAGGAAAGTAGACAGGAGTATAAGGAGATGAGGTGCATAGCAAAGAGAGAGGTGGCAAATGCTAAGGATGAGGCATATGATGACTTGTATGACAGGTTAGACACTAAGGAGGGAAGAAAGGACTTGTACCAGTTGGCTAGACAGGGGGACTGAGCCAGAAAAGATGTGCAGCAGATAAGGGTGATAAAGGATAATGAGGGAAATGTACTCAGAAGTGAGGAGAGTGTGTTGAGCAGACGGACAGAGTACTTTGAGAGGCTGATGAATGGAGAGAATGATCGAGAGATGGTTGGATGATGTGGGTATGGTGAATCAGGAAGTGCAACGGCTTACCAAGGAAGAAGTAAGGATCACTATGAACAAGATGAATACTGGAAACCCTGTTGGTCCACATGACATACCACTGGTAGCATGGAGGTTTTTAGGGGAAATGGCAGTGGTGTTTTTCACCAGATTGTTTAATGATATCTTGGAAAGTGAGAGGTTGCATGTGGAGTGGAGAGAAAGTGTTTGAATACCATTTTAGAAATAAGGTTGATGTGCAGAGCTGTAGTAACTACAGAGGGATAACATTAATCAGTCACAGCATGAAGTCATGGGAAAGAGTAGTGGAAGCTAGGTTAAGCAGGGAGGTGATGAGTAGTGGTCACCAGTATGTTGTCATGCCAGGTAAGTGCTGATGAGAGTGTTGATGGAGTAGTACAGAGAAGGTCAGGAGTTGCTTTGTGTCTTTCTGGATGTAGAGAAAGCATATGACAGGGTGCCTACAGGGGAGTTGTGGTATTGTATGAGGAAGTCATGAGTGGCAGAGATATATGTACGACTGGTACAGGATATAAACAAGGGTGGTGTGACAGCGGTGAGGTCTGTGGCTGGAGTGATGGATGCGTTTAAGGTGGAGGTGGGATGACATCAGGGATCAGCTGTGAGCCCTTTCTTATTTGCAGTGGCGATGGACAGGTTGACAGACAAGATCATACAGGAGTCCCCATTGAATATAATGTTTGCAGATGACATTGTGATCTATACTGAGAGTAGGGTACGGATGTAGGAGAACCTGTAGAGGTGGATATATGCTCTAGCGAGGAGAGCAATGAAGGTCAGCAGGACTATGACAGAATATCTGTGTGTGAATGAGAGGGTGGGTAGTGGAATGTTGAGGATGCAGGGAGTAGAGTTGGCAAAGCTGGATGACTATAAATGATTGGGATCAACATTTCAGAGTAATGGTGACTGTGGAGAACAGGTGAAGGTGAGAGTACAGGCAAGACGGAAAGGGTGAAGAAGATTGTCAGTACTGATTTGTGACAGATGAGTTCCTGTAAAAGTGAAAGGGAAGGTCTACAATAGGGTAGTGGGACCAGCTATGTTATATGATTTGGAGACAGTGTCATCGACAAAAAGGTAGGGTCAGAGTTGGAAGTGGCAGAGTTACAGATGTTTGGATTTGCACTGGTTGTGATGAGGGTGGATAGGATTAGCAATGTGTATATGACAGGGTCAGCCTATGTTGGACAGTTTTGAGACAAAGCTAGAGAGGCAAGACTACATCAGTTTGGCATGTGCTGCAGAGGGATGCTGAGTATATTGGGAAAAGGATGGTAAGGATGATGCTGCCAGGTGAAAGGAAAAGAGGAAGGGCTCAGATAAGGTACCTGGATGTGGTGAGAGAGGACATGCAGGTGGTTGGTGTGACAGAGCAGGATGAAGAGGACAGGCAGAAATGGCAACAGATGATCCACTTTGGTGACCCCTAATGGGAACAGCCAGAAGAAAAAGAAGGAGATGTTGTAATGTCAGTCTTCAAAGATTTGCCAATGATCTGCCAGACATAACACAACTGTACGAGTAAAGGACTACACATATGAGGCACACATATGGTCAGTGTGCATAACACTGGACAGTTTAGTGATATGAGCTCAGTATATCACATGCAGTTCAACACACACACATGTGCAACAGTACTTTACTATGCAAAGACCATGTGTAGGTCTCTCACATTTCTGAGACAACCAACTTTATCATGGTTGTATTCACAAGTAAGATATGGATATGTACATCCCAGTAGCTAGCCTAGCATTGTCACAGTCAGTATTGTTCAACACACACTGCAGTAGTAGCCATATGTGAGCCATCCTTTCGTGGGGTGACTCAGGGGCCTGACCTATGATCTATGTCACTGCAGACAGACCCAGATGCTATGGCCATAGGTTCTGATCAGCAATATATCAGTAGGGCAAGACTTTTTGAGACATATATATTAGAGTTCCTATTTCCCCTTCTTACATACCCCCCTACTGCAGTCCGTTACATACTTACTTGTTTGACATACCTGTTTGTGTAGATGGTTCTGTCCTGCTTGACTTTTATTTTTCTTTTCACTGTTTTTCTCTCTCACTCTCTCTCTCTCTCTCTCTCAAGGATGTCTGGTGTACATCTGTTTTGCATAGGCAGCAGCTTGCCTTTTGTAGGTAATGCTCATGAGCAGCTGATGGCCTGTGCACCAATTGGTGTCTCCCACTTGATAATTGCATGCAGGACAGCTGTGTTGTTATTCATATAGCCAATGCCATGACAACACACTTCTATCATTGAGTACATCATGTGAGCGTTGGCCCTTTTCCTTGCCAATGAGAAGAACTTCATGGAGGTGTGTGAACAACAGCATCACAGAGGGTATTTGGAAATACCTCTTACAACCAAATCTGTAGAGACAGGCCAACAGACTGGGGGAGGATGTTCCAGACATAGGGACAGAATGTAAGTATTGCTGTTATACATTTGGATTAATGCTAGTCTAGCAGGGTTTGTGTGGACATGGAGTTTCTGGGTGATTTTAACTCTGACAGTGTTATGTGTTTGACATAATTCTCACCTGTAGGACTATCTGTAGAATGGCCAGAATTTGACTCTTATGTTTGATGTGTTCCTCAGACATTTTTTGTCTTTGGAAATGCAGTAGCATACTCTGGGGATTGCAGTCAGTAACTGCTAGCATCAGGTTATGTTTCTGACCTCATATCCCTCAGAAAAGATATGTTACAACTAACCCTATTACAACAGCAACATTCTCAGTCTATAGCAGCAATATTTCAAATATGCCCCTGTTTTTGGGCCTTTGTCCCACAATTATGTCAGGCTTTGTCCAGATGTCATGCAGTAAGAAGTTGATAGGTATGGTATATGATTATTTAGTGGCTACATTCCTGACATTATCCCAGTGATGTATCAGACTGCCAGACATGTTATGTGGAAGAGACCTTATATATGAGGGGAAAGCCTGGACATTCTGTGGGACTCTGTACAGTTGAGAGGTCTGTGTATTTCAGGCAATTGTTGACAGACTGTCGGGATTGTGTAGCAGTGTGTTGTGTCAATGTTATTTGGCCTGTGTAGGGAGTGGTGTGGATGTATGTGTCATGGCTCCTTTTCTATTTGCCTGTGCATGCTGCTCCTGTTTCTGGTGGTCTATCGGCTGTATATGTTTGTAGGGGCAGACTCAGACAAGTCCCATATCACAGTCTGGCATCATACTACACTGTGAATTGGACCAGTATATGTGGGGGTAGTGTGTGAGTGGCAAACATGTTGAGGTGGTTTGGTTCACACAGTCCTTATACTGTACCGTTCCTTTGACTTACTGGTATGTCACTGTCACTGTGGTTGAATTGGTTATGGATATGCACTTTCACACTGCTGTCTGTTTTTCAGTTCTGTGACATCCCTGTAGTGCCTGATATATTTGCCAATACATGTGTAATTTCCCCCTAGCAGATTTGTGTTTGTGTTGTGTCAGTCTGACTTTAATTTGGACAGTGCTTGTTGACATACTTAGCAGCTGAGTGTAGTTTCCGTACTGTGATGTTATGTCCAGATATTTGTAGGACGCAATGTTGCCTGGCCCCCATAAGTGTTGTGTATTTCTGACACATCAGTGGGCTGATGTGAGGATTTCAGTCACTAACTAATGGGAAGTAATTGCGTGTTGGACTTGTGCTATTTTAGTCACTATATGTTAGGACAGACATGAGGGTGTTGCTGCAGCAACTGTGTCAGCTTATCTACTCCACTATTTCAGATATGTCCCTATTTCCATGCCTTTCTCCCCCCACTTTATCAGGCCTGGCCCAAGTTCATTACACTAAGGGGTTCTGAGCCACCTTGGGACTGTCTGGATTGTTGCAGTATGTCCAGGTTTATTGCTCATATTTCTGGCCTGTTCCACATATGCATGTTTTTCATATCCCTGATAAATCACTGTGAGGATCTGAGGATTTCTGACAGTAAATGATGACATACATTTCAGTTTCAGAACTAACATCATTCAGAACATGTATGCTGAAACAAACCCTGTCATTCTGGCAACATTCTACATTTATGTTGTTGTTTGTCTTTTGGCTTTTTCCCGGTAAGGGGTCACCACAGCAGAACTCCGGTCCGCTAATGATTGGCAGTAGATGTTTTTTACGAAACTCCGAGGTGCCAGCTCGACACCCAACCTTCAACGAAAGCATGCCCATTTACGCATGCATGTCTTTTGAATGCTACCCAACCGCGGGGAGGACATGCAGACTCCACACAGAAGGCACTCCCAAGCCAAGCCGAGAATCGAACGGGAGAACCAACATTCTACATTTATAAAATAAAAATATTTGACTTATGTCCCTAGTTTGGTCCCATTATCCCCCCATCTGGACAGCCTAGAGGCCAGATTTCTTGCAGTAAGGGGTTGGTAAGTATGGTTCTAAAGGTATGACTCCACTACATGTTATGAGTATATATATATATATATATATATATATATATATATATATATATACACATATATATAGACACACATATATGGAGAAAGATATGTGTGTGTGTGTGTGTGTGTGTGTGTGTGTGTGTGTGTGTGTGTGTATATATATATATATATATATATATTTGGTTTTCTATTTCTCTTTATATATATATATATATATATATATATATATATATATATATATATATATGTATATATATATATATATATATATATATATATATATATATATATATATATATATATATATATATATGTATATTGTATATGTATACCACTATTTATATTATGTATATATTTGTCCATATGTATGCATCTCCATACATATATACGTGTGTATATGTATAAATACAAAACCTGACTGATTTTACGGAATCTTTTCCCTACTATTGAATGAGCATATGTTTGCAAAAGCATCAGCAATCCTTACATCTCAAATGGTGCCGTGGTACATTGGTCTGACTATGGTTTATGGGGCCCTGGGATAAAGACCTGGCAGGGCTGATGAGTTTGTTGCTCTTACTCCCGCTTATACCTGCACTGATTCTTTAAAAGAAAAGAGAAAGGGTTGATAGGAAAGTGGTGGAAAAGGGGCATGCAGAGGGAGGAACAATATGACAGATAGCTACGGATGTGCAGAACGGGTGTACGTAAGGTCCATATCTGTCCATTTCTTATAGAGCAACAGCTGTGCATTTGTACAGAATTTGAAGGTGAATTTGAGCATTCAAACCCCAGAGGGAGGGCTGAGGACAACAGAAATGTGTTGTTAAACCTGGTGAGCATTGTTAACCATTGCTCACAGTTCATTCTTATAATATACCACACTATGACTTCATTTAGTAAGTGTATATGATTTCCATTATGTGAAATGTCTGTATGTGCTTTCATTACAGTAGCAAGGGGTGTAACTATATACTGTATGGGACACATGTATACATGGTTGTTTTCACATGTTATATGCACTCGCACATCCATGTTACAACAGCTACACTACCCTGGGTGACAAAAATAACTTACCACATATTTTAATATGAACATAGCACTTTTAACACGGCTTTCCCATGTAAATTTGGATTGCCTATTGTATTACTCAAACCATGTATGCCTGAGTGTAAAGCTGGAACTCTGACCACTACACTATCTTGGTTTGTGGATTTGAGCTGTAATATTTTTATTTCTTGCCTATTGGATATTAATATTATATTACTGTATTAAAGGGAGAGTATTGAGGATTTTGGCCATGTCATTGAGGACCATTGTCATGACATGATGACATACATTTCAGTTTCAGACTTGTATCCTTGTGAACATTAATGCTAATGCATAACCTGCTTTCTGTCAACTTTCTGTCTGTCCTCTGTGCAGATAGGATGACACCAGTGCTCAGGCTGTGGTTGACTATATTGCAGAATGGGTCTGAGAGCCAATGCCTGTGCTCATGTTGGATGCAGCCAGTAATGGTATCATGCTTTTGGAGACCTCTATGTGTTGCCTTTGAGAGGGCATTACAGACCTGCTTCCTGATCATGAAGGGGGCAGGTGCTGCACATGCACATGTGTACCTATAGGGGGACAGGGGAGGTGATGTTTACACTTCACCTGTCTGCATCTGGTTGCCTATATCCATGGCATATGTGTATGTGGTGTTATTGACCACCACTACAGAGCAGATATGTGCGTTGCCTCTGGAATTGCAGACACACATCTGGAAGGCCTAGTGATTGGCCTCGATGGATGTATCCATTATGCACTCATCGACAGCCTTAGGATACATCAATTGTGACCTTATTTGCTTGTGCAGAACAAGGTGACATGGCTTCCAATGAGGCACCTGTTCCTTCCTGGCCTGTCCTGCAATTATTTCCATCTAAGATGGTAGTTGTGTATTGCCGCTGTCCAACACAGGTGTTCAGCCTACCTTAAGGGGGTTGATGTTGTCTTGTCAGGTATTGATGAGGCCATAAAGCTATGTAGGTGCCCACATATTATTGTGGTGCGGGCCTGGACACTGCTGCTGGTTCCAACATATGAGATGCCCTTTATGTGGGCCTTGCCCATTTTCTTTGCCTGTGTGGGGGACATTACAGAGGTGTGCTGGCTACAACTTCACAGACAGTAGGTGGAAATACCTCACAGGACAGGACATGTGGAGACAGCCCAACAACATGGGTGCAGATTGTATGTCATTAGTGCTGATATAGACATGGAGGGTTGCTAGATTGACAGGGTTCATCTGGACAAGCATTTACTGGGTAACGACATCTGACAGTGATATTCCTCTGACATACCTCTCCACTGGCATGTTGTCCACAGATTGGCCAGATGTTTGCCTGTTATGCTTGGTCTGTTCCTCAAACAACATCTGTTTTTGTGGGGTTGGTAGGATAATGTGAGGATTATAGTCAGTAACTGTTGACATCCATTGGTGTTCCAGCCATCATATCCTTCAGGGATGTTATGTTACAACAACACATGTAACACCGGCTACTGTTTCAGTTTGTAACACCATTATGTGTGATATGTCCCTCTTTCCAGCCCCCTGCCCCACAAGTACGTCATGCATTGTCCAGATGTCCTGCACTACGAGGTGCAGAGGTATGGTATATCATTAATTAGCAACTGCACTCCAGTTATCATGCCAATGACTGGGCAGACTCCTGGCCATGGTGTGCAGTGGTGGCCAGGATCAGGGTTCCACACCCTGGTAATTCTGTGCCAGTCTGTACATATGACAGTTATGTATGTCTGGCCATTGTGAACAGACTGGCAAGATTGTGTAGCAGTGTTGTGTGTAAATGTTTGTTGGGCTGGGTAGGGAGAGTAGCAGATGTGAGTGCCATACATCCTTTACCTATCTGACTCTGCATGCTGGTACAGCTGCTGGTGGTCTATCAGGTCTGTATGTTTGCAGGGGCTGACTGTGCAATGCCCTGTAACTCCTCAGGATTCCCAGTACACTGTGAATTGGGCCAGTATTGTCAGTGTAGTGTGTGACTGGCAGTCAGGATATGTTTGTTCAGACAGTCGTTCTACTCTAAAGTTAATTTTGGATACTGGTATGTTGCTGTGACTGTGGTGCACATGTTTTTGGGTGGACATTTTTGCACCACTCTCCACTTTTCCCTTCAGTTCCATCCCTGTAGTGCATGCTATATTTGAATATACATGGGTAATTACCCAGAGGTAATGTGGGGTAGTGTCATGTTGGTCTTCCTGCGCTTCATAGGGTGCTGGGTGACATGTTTGGCAGCTGTCAAGGGATTTCCATTATGTTACATCACTGCGGTCATACCTCTGCACTGTCCAGAGGCCTAGACACTGTCCAGATGTGTGAGTCATATGTTTGGTCTGTTCCCCAGACAGTTGTTGTCATTGGCTAATCAGTAGGATACTCTGGGGAATGCAGTCAGTAAATGCTAACATCCATTGGTGTTACTGACTTCATATCCCTCAGAAAATATATGTTACAACAAATCTGGTAACACAAGCAACTGACTACATTTATGACAGCAATATATCCAATATACACTGTGTTTGGGCCTCTGTCCCCCAATTATGTCGGCTTTGTTCAGATGTCATGCACTAAGAGGCTTAGCGGTATGTAGTAACATTATTTATTGCATTCATTCCTGCTACCATCCAAGTGATGTCATAGACCCCCAGACATGTAACAAGGAAATGGCCATAGATATGTTCCTGTACATTCTGTGGGAAACTGTATATTTGAGAGGTCTGTATATGTCTTCCCATTGTTAAAAGACTGTCAGGATTCTATAGCAGTGTAGTGCGTGCATGTTATATGGGCTGTGCAGGGAGGTGGTACATGTGGGTGTCATGGGCCCTTTCTATCTGACTGTGCATGCTGCTCCAGTTTCTGGTTCCCTATCATCTGTATATATTTGTACATGCAGACCGTGACATGTCCCATAACACTTCAGAATTCCCACTACACTGTGACTTGGGACACTATATGTAGGGGTAATATGTGAATGGCAAACGGGATTTTGTTGCTCACATGGACATTATACTGTAGTGTTCATTTTGCTTACTGGTATGTCACTGTGACTGTGGTGCACTTTTTTGGGAGTATGCGCTTTTACACCAGTGTCTCTTTTCCACTAGTGTTACATCCCTGTAGTGCCTGTTATATTTGCTAATGCATGTGTACAGCCCCAGAGCTGGACTTGGGTAGTGTTATGTCAGTCTGATTGAAGTTTGGACATTGCTCAGTAGTTTCCCTAATGTTGTGTTATGTCCACATATTCGTAGGATGTCCAGTTGTCTGGCCAATATCTTTGGTCTGGTCCCCATGACTATTATGTATGCATGACACATCAATGGGATGATGCTGGGATTGAGGTCAGTAACTAAGAGAAGCAATTGAGTCATGGAATTGTGATATTTCAGTTGATATATGTTAGGACATACACTGTTACTACATGAACTTTCTCAGCTTATCTACTGACGTATTTTGGACATGTCCCTATTTTCAGGCCTTTGCCCCCCCCCCCCACTTTGTCAGGCTTGATCCAGCTTCATTGCACTACGGGGTTCTGAGCATACCTCTCCACTGCCAGATTTTCACAGAATGTCCAGATGTCTGGACCATACTTTTGTTCAGTTCCTCAATGTATTTCTATTTGTCTGGTAAATCATGGTGATGATCCAAGGATTTATGTCAGTAAATAAATGACATGAAATTTCAGTTTCCATCCTCATATCCTTCAGTAATTGTCTACTGAAACACACACTGTTGCTGTAACACGTCTTCATTTGCAACAACGATTTTTTAGATATGTCCGTATATGTGGCCCATCCCCCATTTTACAGCCTTTATACAGGTTCCTTGCACTAACAGGTTGAGAGGGATGGTTCTGAGGTATAACTGCACTGCATGTTTATATATATATATATATATATATATATATATATATATATCTATCTATATATATATATATATATATATATATATATATATATATATATATATTGTTTTTCCTTTATATTTTTATAAATGTATATCTATATTATGACTCTTCTTTTTCATATATATATGTTTCATCAGATATATATTTTATATATATATATATATATATATATATATATATATATATATATATATATATATATATATATGTGTGTGTGTGTGTGTGTATATGTCTATGTATAAACACACAAATGGTTCCACAAAGTTTTTCCCTAATGTTGTATGCTTCTATTGCATGATATGTTTGAAAAACCAACATCAATTCCTATAGCTCAGATGGTGTGATGGTACATTCCTCTGACTATAGTATTCAGGGTCATTGGTTCAACATTTTGGACTGCTGTTTTTTTATTAATGTTAAATGAACTGAATGCAGGATATGTTTGTTAAAGCACTACACATTCTCAAAGCTCACATAGTGTAGTGGCATTTTGCTGTGATTGTAGAGGACAGCATTCTGGGTTCAAGACTTGACAGGATTGACTATTTTGTTGCTGGGCAGAACAAGGTCTGATGGCTACAGACTGATTAAGGCACATTTAAGCATAGTATACTTATAATGTTATATTTAGGCCCACAACTGGGTGTGGGTAATGCTGGATTTACCCACGGTTGGTGTGTTTGCCCTCGTTACCAAACAAAGCCAACCATGGGTACATCCAGCATTGCCCACACTCAGCCGTGGGTTATTGCTATTATGCAATGACATTATTTAAGAAAAACAATGCTTACCTTTCTTAAATAATGTCATTGTATAATGCCTCCGTACTGCCATTCTGCGGTTTTCAGGTATCCTGGGGCATTTCTGATGTACTGCACATGCGTAAGGGACGTGTTCCTATGCTTATGCAGTACATCAGTGCTGTGCAGAGGTAGCAACAGAGATAGGAAGATCTTTTAGATTTTTATGCTATCTCGCTATGTTATATGAGTTCTTCAACTCATAAAACGTAGTGAGATTTGTTAAAAAAAAGCAACGGAGATCTTCGTTTCTCCATTGCTATCTCTGTAGAAAAAAAAAAAAACAAAGAACAGGAGATATACAAATGGAAAAAGTCCAGGCAACCAGACCTTTTTCCTTTAGTATACTCTTGGATTTACAACGGGCATTGTGGTTGGGCTGGCCAGTTAGCATACTCATTTTTGTATGTTAATGGCCAGTAATTGTATAATATAAAATAATATTTACATACACATTATAATTTTACATTTACCGTCCATGACATCCCCCCTATGTGCTTTCATTACATTATATTCTTGTGTGACTATACTGTTTGAGGCACATGTGTTTATATGGGGGTTTCACATCTTTTCTATACTGACATCTCACTTTTGGAACTGCTAAACCACCCTGGTTGACAAAAAAATAGTTGCTACATAATTTAAGTTTACTAAAATAATTTTAACACTACTTTCACATGGGAAAAAAATTGTCTCTTTTGGGACTCAAACCATGAATGCCTGCATGTAAAGCTGAAAGTCTAACCACTACACTATCTTAGCTTGGAAATTCCATTTGTCTATTTTCATTTAACTCCTATGGGATGTTTAAGCTATGCTAAGGGGATGGCCATAATGTACACACCCACTTAGCTACACTTAAACATTCCTTAGGGTATTACAAATAAGTATATATTATTATTATATTTTTAGGTTATATGGGTGTGTATTGTGGTGTTCCGACAACTACTTGGGACTGTATTCATGAAATACTGGCATTGATTGGGCTTTCCAGCTTCTGTGTGTGTTTCATGCTGATGCATGACATGTTCTCTATCAACTTTGTGTGCTTGTGGGGCTGTGCTTCTGCTTTTTACTTTTGGGTTATTTATCCCCTGTTACATTTCCAGCTTTTCCAGGATGCAGAAGTGCCATACGGTGCTTTAGCAATACAGGGGGTGTGTCACAGAAGCTGTGACCACCCCCCTCCCATTGCTTTGCTTTTGCCATTTTAATTTCAGTGTCGTTACTTTTTACATGTGTCCGTGCACTGCTTGGACATGCCCCCTGCGCTCATACATGGATCATGTCCATGTAGAGAATACAGCAGCGCCCCTTCATGAATATGTAAGGCATGCTGCTGTTCTACACGGACACGGAACACTCTGTGCAGGAATAGCCTTATTCTTGCACAGAGTGTTCCTGAATCCCAGGGAATATCTATCAAAAAATAAATAATAATTCAAAACCTGTTATTGCAGAAACTTTCTAAGTTTATATGAGTCATTTTTAAACACTGTCCCTTATGTTTGTTGCCTACAGGGGTCAGCTCTGACTCTGATTGGATAAGTGGGTAACAAAAACGAATAAACAAATTAATACTTAGTAGTTGTAGTGTTGTGAGTATGAAATGATAATCCAAGGACAGAATTTAAAATGAAAGCGGCAGGCTAAAGAACGCAGAGAAGGAAATGGACCTGACATTTATTATTATGTAAAAGCTAAGTCATCAGACTCAGGGTAACAGATAAGCAGCAAAGGCAAATCAAATGCAAATGGGAGTGAAATCAAGCTATATGGTGATAATGCCCGTGAGGCAGACACTGGTAAGCCATATTCAGAGCAATGCATACAGTGCAGAAATCCTTATATGAGAAGAGAGATTACAATGCTGTATATGATTTCACTGGAAGGTGACTGGAAAGGCAGTGTGTGACACACAAGAAGATGCCAAGGCAGTTCACTTTTCACTAGAATAATTAGGAGATTGGAAGATTGTGATATGGGTATAAAAATTATTATAGGGTAGTTGTGACTGGATAACCTTGGTAAGTAAAAACAAGCCATGCAGGAGGGTATAAAGTCAACAGATTAAGTGAACACAGTTTAATCTTCATATAATAAAGCACTTTTTTATGGAGGGGGTAAAAAGGCAGACTTATTTATAACAGTAGAGACACGAAGCTAACATAGGTGAGGAATTTAACACCACTTAGGATTCCTTGAGTGATGGGATAGAAGAGAATCTTGCAGTTGTTTGGATTAGCTGCAAATCTTCAGCAGACCAGATAGGCTCACTTTTTCTGCAGCCTAGTTTATGTAATATTTACTGGCCTCCCCTACCCCAAGAACATACACTTTTTAATTAGCATGACAGTAGTCAGAAGAAATATCAGACTAGTTAATTGAGTCTACAGCTGACTCTCTTACAAGGAAGGTTATGTGAATTCTGTCAGGAAAAGTAGAAGAAGTACATAGATCAGCAGTGGTACGGCATACATAAGCCCTGTGCAATGACTATAACTACTTGATACCTATATCACTACTATAAAAACAAAGGATTCTATATGAGTGGAGGAATGTGCTGCTGACTGCAAAACGGGATGCGCAGTCAAACCAAATGCAGATTCAGTATGTCTTTAGGAGTCACCTTACAGAATTAAATATATGATTATCTACAGGTAGCTGCTGAAGAACAAATAACCTAGATTTCAGTATCAATAAGTGGAGTCCCTGGCAAGTATTCAAATCATGTGTGATTGTGTCACATAAGCACAATTACAAATGAGTGAAAGCTCCAAATGCTAACAGTATTTACGATACGTTTCAGGCTAGTCACATTAGAGTTATGGGGCAGCTCCAAAATGTCTGCCCAAATAAAGATTCACCGCTATGAATTACTAGTAAAGTCTCTGCTCAACTACAATGCTGTCTCTCACTCCTTCTTATCTAAATATTTAATCCAGTTAAAAAGAAAGTGCATATATTTTTGCAGAAAGAAGAAATGCAATAGAAGATCCTATCAGTGAAACTGACTAAAACCTCTTTCACCATTTTCAGTTTTATACAGACTTCTGTGAGATGATTTCTGCCTAATGTTTAATACTCTTTGTAATCTAGTCTTGTTTGAGTAACAACTCTTAAATCATAGAAGTATCTTAAATAAAGTTCATGAATTTCACTCAACCCTTGCCCTATATATACCAGACATTGTAGCTATAACCAAAACATGATTCAAACCCCACATAAAAGATACAGAAACCCTAACTCCAGGCTGTAACTTACTCAGATTTGATAGAACTCATAAGCATGATGGTGGAATTGCTATAATTTATAATGACACACTTAAAGTGGAACACCTTATATATGAGCTCCCCGACATTATATACTCCAAAATATTAATTTCACATCTTTACCTAAACTCCAAAAGGCACATTATAATTATCGTCACTTACATCCCCCCAGGTAACAACACCTCAACTATTGAAAACCTTCTCAGTTGGTCTACCTCCATTTTTCACCAAGAAATTATCACCCCACATATCTACTTAAGCAGCAGATATGCCCTCAAAAAACATTATAGTTAAACACGCCCACAACAAAACAAAACAAAAGTTTCCCATGAAACCTTCAACGCTCTTCTTAAACAATGTGACTGGACCCCCCCCCCCATAAAACACCTCCCCATCGATTCTGTAGTTGAATACTTCAATAAAACTTTCTTAGCTATACTAAATAGCCAAACACCCCTTAGGAAGATCCATGTAAAAGCAAAGAGACCACCTTGACTTACTATGGACACTGCAACTCCTCAAACAAAAAGATAGACCCTGGTCTCAATATCAAGAGACCAAAAAACAAACCTCCTACGAATCATACTGGTAATGAAACCATGCCAAAAAAAAAAATCAAAATTGATAAAAAAGCTTATTATACACAAAATCACATAAATAACCCACAAAAATTCTGGACAACCATAAATCCATTGCTCAGTCCTGTTCAAACCACTACTCCATCACCGACCATCATAAATATCAAAGATAGTATAGCATCACAATTTAATTCCCATTTCATAAACTCAGTATTATCCCTCTAGGCAGTTTAATACCAATTGCCGCAGAACTTTACCCCAAATTTTTAGTAGCAGTCCAATACAAACAAGCATCATCAAAACACTGCTACTGAAATTACAACCCACAACCCTCACTGCTGACCAACTTTCAAATGAATTTCTCAAACTAGTGGCAGATGCCATTTCTTATCCCAGCTCCTTACTTATCAGCAGGTCCATATCAAAACAATACATCCCCAGGCTCTGGAAAATCTCTCATATCATCTCCTCTGCACAAAGGCAGCTCTTCCATGGACTATTTAAATTACTGACCAATAAAAATACTTCAAATGTTACATGGTTTAAATAGGAATATGTTTTTGTCCAAGCTGACAGGGGTAGTAATTGGGTCATCATATCAAGAGGTAATTGCAATAAAATGGCTGAAGATTTGTTACAGGATGAAAGTGTCTACCAGAAGTTGAATTGCAACCCTGTTGTGGAATATAATTTTCTTTTGTTAGAGCTATTGGAGAGGGGGGAGCAATTAGATTTTTTCCCCCATTGATGTTAAGAAATTGCATATTAAACATCCAAAAGATGCTAGGTTTTTTTGTTATACCTGAGGTCCACAAAAATATTGGGAATCCCCCGGGTAGGACAATTGTATCAGGAACAGGTGTCTACTTACAAAATGTGGGTATATTTTTGGATGCCCATTTAAAATCTTATTTGGTTAGGATTCTTTCACATTTTAGGACTGGAAAGGAATTTTCAGATTTGGTAGGAGGAATGACATTGGAAAGGGATTTCTCTTGGGCTAGAGTGGATGTTAGATCATTGTATACTAGCATTAACAAGAGATGGGGTTTGGAAGCACTTGGCAGGATTATAGGCAGGGGCCCGCAAACTAATTTTCCCTCAAACAAACTATTTTATGTTTGAGAAACAAATATTTTTGCAAAAGGAGGGCACAGCAATGGGGTCATCATTTGCCCCTTCCTATGCCATCATTTGTATGGGTTATTTTGAGAACTTGTACATCTATAACAGTAATTTTTATTCTCAGTATTGGTAATTTACAGCCGTTACATTGATGACTTAATTTTCATATGTAATGGTGATATGGGTGAGTTTGATGGGTTTATGTAGGGGTTGCATCGGAATATATGTGGATTGAAATTCACTTATAAATTTCACAAAGAAGTCCTGCAGTTTCTTTATATTGAATATGTTGTGGGAGAAGACAGCAAGGTGTCTTTCAGGCCATACTTTAAAGAAACAGCTGTGAACAATTTTCTTTGTGTTGACAGCATGCACCCCACCCCATCTTTTGAGTTCTTTACCCTATGGTGAATACAAGCACATTTTTAACAAAAGTTTAATAAGGTGCAGTTAGATGAGGAGATTAGTAAGGTCTGGATCAGGCTGTCAAGTAGAAGTTATGCTTTGGAAGTGCTAAGGAAAGCGGAGATGAGAGTGAGAGGAATTCCCATGTTGGAAAGTGTCCACAGAGAGAGGTGGGACTACAGTGATGAAACGTGGATAGATAGGACTATAGAAATGGGGGAAGAAGGGAGAATTGTTTTTGTCAATAGATTTTCCCCTTTTTTGAAAATTCTGAGGGAGTTGGTTATAAGATTTTGGCCTACTGTAAAACAAGATGAAGATTGGATGAAATTTTCCCAGAGAGAGTAATGTTTTCTTATAGTAGGTTAAATTAAAAAAAACATCAAAGGGAAAACAGTCATCTTTTCCATGTGGTAGGTGTAAGGTATGTGCTAAGGTTAAAATTTTAAATGGTAGCAAGATTAATGGAAGGAATTATAAAGCTGATGACTATTTTAATTGTAGTACATGTGGTGTAGTATACATTATATGGTGTGGTTGCACACCTACAAAATGGTATATTGGCCAGACCAGGAGAATGGTTAAGAAGCGTATAATGGAGCATCTAGGAGATATAAGGAATGTTAAGTTGGACAATCCAGTTGCCCATTATTTTCATTTAGTACATGCTAGTTTTGATAACAGCTTCTTCTTTAGCATTTTGACCAAACCTTATTTCACTTAAGGGATGGATTATGCACAAAAGCTATTAAAAACAGAAACAAAGTTTATTAAACAAAGTTTATTATCAATTTTAAAACTTTATACCCCAATGGATTGAATTTGGAATTAAACTTTAATTTGCATATTATTTATAGGCTTATACTTCACTGATCTTGTCTTAGCAGCTACGTTGTCTTAGCTCCTGTGTGTGCTGTGTGTGTTTTTTTCAGCAATAGCAATACCCCCACCACTAGCCAAAATCCTCAAAAAATGTATTCATGTACAATCCCTTGACTTCTTAGAAAGCAATAACCTTATCTCCAATACCTAACTTGGCTTTAGACCCAAGCACAGCACCACTACCACTGTAATTAGCTTCACCAGCACAATCAATGAGCTCAGAAACAAGGGTCACCATGTATCCTCCATCTTTCTTGACATATCTAAGACATTTGGCACAGTATCACATCAAAAATTACTCAACAAACTAGATTCCCTAAACCTTTCCCAATCAGCTCTATCCTGGTTTCACAGTTATTTAACTGACCATCAACAAGCAGGGGGAAAAACAATCTCTCTTCACTATTACCCGTTTCATTTGGTGTGCCACAAGGCTCAATCCTTGGTCCCCTACTTTTCACCATCTTTACAAGCAAACTTTGGACAGCCATCTAGCCTCCATTATACAATACACAGATGACTCTACTGTCATTTGCTCAACTCAAACCCTACCAGAACTCCTAGAAAAAAAATCCTTCTTAGACATAGAAAACTATCTCTCAGACTACCAACTGATACTCAGCCCTAACAAAACAAAACTAATGCTATTCTCCAATACCAAAATACAGAACCTCCTTACCCCTTTCATTATACATTCATCTAACAAAACCAGAATAGAGCCTGTTGAGCACACCAAGCTCCTCGGTGAAACAACAAATGACTGCCAGAAATTTGATAAACACATAGCACTGTCCATAAAATAGGTCCACATAAAGATTGTAATGCTTTACAGGTCCAAACTTTACCTTACTAGCACAACCCAAAACTCCATAGCCAGGACACACCTGCTCTCCACCCTTCTATATGCCTTAGCTATTTTTACAAACCTCTGATATAAATAGAGACATGTTACAATAAAATAGCACAATTTGCTACTGATCATCCATACAGAGCCCACCACTGCTCTGCTGTTCAGGAACTAAACTGGATCAAACTACCTAATCTACTATCCCTGAACCGACTAATTGTGGCCCACTCCATAGTTCACTAACCTAATAACTGCCTTGCACTCAAAAACATAATGCAGGAATAAAATAGCACTAGAATACTTAGATCTTCTGAAAAAACTCCTACTGAAAGTCATTAAGTCTAACAGTTCCTTTGGGAATTCTATATTCTCTCACCAGATATCCAAAAAATGGAATTCCACACCCCAACACATCCAAAACACTACTAATACTTTCACTTTCAAGTCATCCCTTAGGGAACACCTTACAAATAACTGGTTCTGCTCCTGTACTACACCATGCTGAACTTACAACACTTACCTCTCTACATCTATTCCTACCACACTACTCCTCAACACCCCTAACCCACTCCCTGCTTTCTCTCTCTGTATTCTATTTCTGTCTCTCATATTTACTCCCACACTCATTTCTCATGCACTCCCAAATAATCCATTGATTAAACTTGTCTTTTACTAGGCAAGAACAATATCATGTTTTGTTTTTGTAAAAACACACTACTTATCATGGAACAAATTATATAGTCTACACTTACCATGTGACCTGTTGGGAATGGAGAGCTTTTCTTGTAAATACTCTGATGATCATAGACTACTGTTTATAGTCAACTCTCTTATGTGTCATGTTGTGCCGTCTTTTATTAGGTTAGGAACAATGATATTTTATGTCTTTCTTTAGGTTAAGATAATGTTATTTTTTCGCAAAAATACTCTTTGAGTATCCCAGAATCCTACACACTGTTCAGTATTTTGTGCTACTATGTAATCTTCCCTATTCTGTATGTAAATGTCCTTTCTCTGTGAATATTAATTATTTTTTTTTGTTGTTAATTAATTAATACTATTTCTGGTAGTGTAATTAAATGTACTGTAGTGGAGCTTTTCTTCCCAGGCCTCCACAGAAAACGGGCATTTTGCCCAGTGGGACTTTCCCAGTAAACAAGTGTAAAATAAAACAAATAAAATTAAAATAAATTAATAAATAATTTCACTTAACAAAATGTTATTCATAAATACACTCCTGGCATGAAAAAGGATGTAAAGTTTAAGGGTTTCTACAGGCAAGGAGTAAATGACCACTGGTCCCATTTGTCTTATTTTCTATGGTTCTATCATTCTAAATCCCTTAAACTTGAAATTATTGCAGATATAAAAGAAACAAGTTTGTAAAAATATACAGACCTTAACTTAGGAGTAAACTGTTCTCAAATATAAATTATGATGGGGGCCTAGGTGAGTTTTGAAACAATTTGGCTGAATGTATAGGAAACAGAAAACATTAACTTGGTATATTATCATCTCCTTGCTAACCAGAGATCATGAGCAAGATTTTACGCTCTAAAGCATACCGCATTACTTAAAAAAAATGTGCATGTTGAATTAAATACCATTGTAGAGCCAGGATATCAATACATGCAATGAATGGTAGCCAGAACTGTTCAGAGGTTTTCTTAGCATATGTCTAAAGACAAGCTTAGTGACTTAAAATTGTCCTGCCAAAAATGAAAGTATGTGGATTAATGAAAGAAAACAAGGTAATTGTGAAAAGGACTAAAAGAGGATTTTACAGAATTAGGACAAATTATATAGTTAGGGATATGGTAAAGGAAACGAGGAGAAGAAATGCATGAAAGGGGTGATAATTGGTTAAAAGCGACTCCCATTGTAGCTAAAGACAGAGTATGTAATTATGTGTATCAGCTGTACAAAAATAACTACAGGCTAAAAGATGGAAACAGTGAATAATTTAAATTTCATCTCCTGCTGCTGTACTGGCTACTGGCTTTTAGATCACTTTTTAAAGTTAGTTTATGGGGTAAACAGTGTAGGAAATAGGCCTTCTTATTAGCTGAGACAATCACAGACTGTATAATATCACCCATATTAAGAACAGCAGCATTGATGCTACAGTATTGTTGTTATTGTTAATAAACATTCAAGAATGCTAATATAAAATGGCCACTCATATAATGGATGCCAAGTCCGAATCAGACAGTTTATGCCAACTATGAAAAAAGTGCTGGCTCAATATTTAAGATAAATTTAAACTAGTTGTCAGAAATGCCACCATTAGATGGAACAGAAGACAGAATGAAGAAAACAGTATTCATCAACTAGAAGAATTCATCACACATTACCCTATTCAGGGTCACAGCAGCATAGCCCAGCATGCAGCAATGAATCATGTATGATAAAAAGCCAATGAACAGCAATGTTAAGGAAAAGTTAACAGATTATTTTATTGAAGGATACAGATCATGGACATACACAGACAAAGAATGCACATATGGCTCTGATCACTGAACAGTGTCTTTTTAAACATTTTAACTCTAATATACTTGCACCAAAAGAAATAATCAGGCATTAATCTTCCAAACTGGCTGACTCAGCAGATTAGCTATCCCCAGCATACTATCTGAGCTGATAATGAATTCCCTTTACAGCACTAAGTTTACAAGCAGTTCTCATTAGATGACGTTACTCTGTTAAATGCACACCTCCCTACATTTTTAGACCTTAGTTACCCATCCTATTCATTTCAATGTGCAGGCAGTGTACTATAAATCAGAGCAGTGCCAATCACTGAGCCTAGCAGCTGTAGTTGTGAGCTGTTTTGATGCCTTTGGTTAATAAAGTATCTTAGTTATTTTGCTTTCATTTTTTACTGAGATATTCATATATAACATTTTAATTAAGTCTTGAATTGTGCTTAAGGAAATGCAATGGTAAAAACTCATTTTTGTATTAAATGTAGAGTTATTCATCCTGTCAGATATACTGTGAAAATTTAAATTCAATCTGTGGCATTTTTAGTGTGTTGTTAAAGGGTTAATACAAATGAAATGTTGTTTTTCCCCTGAAAATTATTTAATATGTCTATCAATAGTTGAACATATATTATATAAGCAGTCTGGAAACAAGAGTATTGTGAAGAGGTTTTGTGTCTCGGACCATAGCACATGAAAAGGAAAAAAACAATGCAGATAAAAAGCAAGGTTGGTTTATTTTGGCAAGCACTAAAGAAAATCACTGAATCTGCTGGTGCCTCAGGAAATGTGAATATCTTTGTGAGTCTGGGGATGATTGGCTGGGTGTTTTCAAAAGCAAAAGATACTACTAAATGAGCATTAATACAGTGTGTTGATATGTCTGAGAGCAACAAGCTAAAATACATTTCTGCATCTATTGTTAATTTACTTTCATCATAGCCAGTTATACATATACACAGAAGGTGTGTGTGTGTGTGTGTGTGTGTGTGTGTGTGTGTGTGTGTGTGTGTGTGTGTGTGTGTGTGTGTGTGTGTGTATGCGTGTGGGTGTTTGTGCTCTCATGCATGCTTGAGGACTCCTACAGAGGGAGACTGTGAGTGGAAGAAAATGGAATGCCAAATATTCATTGTTAAATGAACATTAACCTGGCTTGTCTTGGGTTGGTGAATGTGCCTAATGATAAGAGGTTGAAATACATTACTGAGGCCATCATTTTCATCATAACTGAACATCAGAGGTGTGCAGAGAGGGTGGCTATCCTTGAGTGTGAGTGTTGGGAGGAGAATATAGATTTTGGTTAAAACAGTAAAAGCAGAAGGTATTTTCATAACCACCATTAAGTAATGAGTGATATGTTTTATTGGAGGCAGATATGTGTCAGAGAGCAAAACATTTGGCAACTTCGATTAAATGCCTCTGAACTTCCAAGGCTTAATGCAGTTATTAGTTTAAAAAGTATTCTAAAGCAGGGGGCTATTGTTTTAAATTAAGTCGTTTGGAATAGAAGGGTTTTTTTTTTCTTTGGAATTAAGTAGTCTGTTTTTAAAGAACATCTGTATGAGAGTGTGATATAATTTTTTATATAATTCAACATGTGAGTTGGAAGTTTTAAAAGTGACTGCAGGTTACTGGCTGTAATGAGGTTCTGAAGAAATCCTAAATTATAAAGCATGAAAGTGCTTGACTTGTTTCAGCATGTTTTTTGTTTAGAATAAATTGTATTATTTCTCCACAAACTCCTTGAATTGGTTCCATTCCATCTTGGTGAGGGGATTACATGACAGCATTGTATTTGGATTTTGCTGTTTTCATTGAGTGCAAAAAGTTTAAATGCATTACTGTGCGTATTATTTCCTTAACTTTCATCACAATTAGACATCCTAGGTGTATAGAAGGTGGCTATATTTGTCTGTGACGAAGGTAAGGAGGCAGGCTGAATGCAAAAGTAAAAGGCAATTATATGATTACTGATACATGAACACTGATGTAGACTGCCGGGAGCAATGTAAGTAAGTTTCCGTAGCCTTTAAATATATATGATGTATTCAGAAACAAAGAAGGTATACTTTATTGGAAGGGATATGTTCCACTGGCACAGTATTTGCAAAAGGAGATGAAACTATTGTTAGTTGCATTTTAAAAACACAAGTAAGACACAATTCCTGTTTTGGTTTTCATGTCTTTACTTTATTATTATAGGATCAGGGCTTTCCTAATGCATATGTTTTAGATTCAGGTCAAAAGCAAAATGTACATTTTCCACTCTTTATCAGTGGGGATAAAGTATACAATATACAAAATCATGACCAAGCCAAACAAAAATATTGGAAAAATACTTTACAGTCATTCAATTGCATACTCATGAAGAGTGCTAATGAAAGAACTTTGCTTGACATAGATGTGTAGCTTGTTCCAGAGTATGGGAAGTCTCTGGGACAGGAATCTATCCCTCCAGCATGTCCTGTTTATTGTGGTGACAAGGTTTAGGTCCCTAGAGCGTGTAGCTCAGTGGGATTGGGATTTCTTTAGGTGTAGCATGTCCAACAGCTCTGGATTTGACATAGCTTTATATGTTAGGTAGAGATCACCTCGGAGTAGGTGATATGCTACGGAGTAAAGCTGGAGTTTTTTGAGATGGTTAGTGTAGGGCATATGTTTGAGGCCAGTAATCCTCTTTGTGAGGTACTTCTGTGGCCTTTCCAGCTGCTGCAGATGTCTTGTGAGGTACATTACAAAAGGGGTGCTGTAATCTATAATGGGTCCATTGAGTGATGAGTAGAGGGGAGCAATGACCTCTTTTTTCCTGGATGAGAACCCTTTTGTGATGAGGTGTGCCACGTAGAAGGACTTCCTGACTACTGTGGCAATGTGATTATCAAAGGCAAGACTACTGTCCACCTGGGTCTCAAGGTCTCTTATCACACATTTGGTATTAAGTAGACTGCTGCCTATGTGGTAGTTCATGGGTACAGAGTTTTTACCAAAGGGGATGACAGTGCACTTTTTGGCATTGAGCTTGAGGCCATGGCTCTGACACCAGCCATCTGCCTCAGTGAGGCCCTTCTGTAGGATGTCCACATCATTTGGGGACTCGACTGTAGCTCCTAGTTTGCAGTCATCTGCGAACTTCATTAGCCAGAGGCCTTCTGTGTTAGCATGTACTTCATAGAAAATAGATACCAAACAGGAGAGGTCCCAGGACTGAACCCTGTGGTACTCCACTTGTCACTGGTTTGAAGTCAGATTTGGAGTCTGCAACCTTTACAGTGTGGGTTCTGTCAGCGAGCCAGTTGGCAACCCATCTTGTGACGTAGGGATTTATACCTAGTTTAGTGAGTTTAGCTATAATTCCAGAATGGGGGATGGTGTCGAAAGCTTTGGTGAGGTCAAGATAGGCTGTGTCAACCACCTTACCCTCGTCTACGGCTTTGGTGACTGCCTCAAATAAGTCGATCAGGTCCAGGAGGCATGATCTGCCTTTCACAAACCCGAACTGGGTGGGGTCTGGAGTTTGGAGGTTACCAATGTCTTTGTTTATGAGTTCCATGATAATACATTCCATAGCCTTGCCGTCCAGGCTCATCAGGCTAATAAGGAGATAGTTCTTGGGATCAGTGGTGGCTCCCCTTTGCGGAGTGGGATAACTGTTGCTATGTGCCACTCAGTGGGCACAAAGCCTGATGTGAGGCTATGATTGAACGTGGTGCTTAAGTGGGGAGCCAGTTCATTCTGAACTGCGTGTAAAACACAGCCTGGGATGTTGTCTGGTCCCATGGATGCTGTATTTTTGGCTTTAGAGAGTGCAGCTTTTACCTGCGTAGTTGTGATTACAGGGACTCTGCATTCTTCCTGTATAGCTATGGACCCTTTAGGGGGTGAGAGGGATTTATAGTTAGCACTGAACCTATCTGCCAGGATGTTGGCAATATCAGTTGGTTCTGTAATTTTCGTGCCATTGTGCTCTAACTCAGAGCAGATCTGGGTGTTGCCATTGAGATTCTTGACATAGCTATAGAATGCTTTGTGGTTGTCCTTAGAATCAGTGGCGAGCTGGGTGCATAGCCCCCCCCCCCACCTAGTTTGGTTTTATATAGTCTGGTTTCTCTTCAGAGTGTAAGTAAGTAGTTTTTAAATTCTGCTTAAGAGGTAGTCATTAGTGCTGTAAGTGTATATGTCTTTGGTTTAAAATTTAGTCTTTTGAAATTTAGCATTGTAAGCTTTCTGTGAAATGAGATTCAGTCAAATGAGTTTTCAGTATTTTGAAAATTAGGTGATTTGGTGTCAGTCAAATGATATATACATACATATATATATATATATCAGCACACACAAACCCAAAGAATAGTATATCCACAGTATCCCTTTGTAGCAGCAAATCTGGATAACAGTTCAAGTAATTCAAATACTTCTAACAGCAAATCCACAGGTAAAAAGAGCGTAGTTTAAAATGACTTTTATTCCAAACACAGAGAACATACGTAAGCGCTTTCACGGATCCAACCGCTTCATCAGACGTAACAGTTCAAAGAACTTACTTGATAGTATTTAAATGAAATTCAAATACTTAATTGATTAATTACTGTATCCATTTAAAGTGCCCATGCATAATCTAATACATCTGCCCAACATATTGATATTTTTATATTTTTATGTTAAGCAACTTATAATAAAAAGCAAATTATAATAAAAACATCTAAAAACTATAAAAAATACATATATACTCTTATACAAAAAATGCAAAAAGTACAAAAATATATATATTATCTAAGGTGTCTAGCTCTTAATATGGGCTTAATAGATATCATATCATTCATTCCATAGCCCCTATGTGCACCTAGCCTGAAAATCCATTCTAGCTCTGTGCATTCTGTATCATTTACTATATTGCCTAACCTAAGATTAATATATTGTATATGTAATATCTGGAACTGAAAAATATGGGTAGGACCTTCTTTAATAATATGTCGTGCCAGCGCATTGTATTCTTCCCTCCTGGCTATACTATAATAATGGTCTCTGATACGCTCTTTTAATGTGCGATTAGTCTTACCCACATAAAATCGAAAACATTTTATGCAATATGCTACGTATACTAGATTTTTAGAATCACATGATCCATTCACTTTGAGCTCCCATAATCTTCTAGTTTCAGGATGCCTAAAGTATCGTGACTCGTCCACATATATACATTGTTTGCAATTGTTACATTTTTTAGTCCCACCAAACCATGTTGGTAATCCATTGACGGGATTTGTACTTATCAAATTGCGATAACAGAGTTGCTGTTTCAGTGTCTTATTATTTTTATATACAAAACTTGGGCCTTCACCTACCAGCTCTTTGACTCTTTCATCTATTGTTAGAATATTCCAGCATTTGCTTATAGCTTCTTTGACTTTGTGGATATTATTCCCATAGGGCATGACAAGGCTAAGGTCCCTTTTATCCTTATTAACATATTCACTTTTCTTATATGGATTATTTGAAAAGTACGGTCTAGCTTGTATATTCCTTTGTGCAATGACTTGCTTACAAATATTGTCAACATCTTTACTTTCATAGCCTCTATAAATAAAGTCATATTTTAATCTTGACAATTCATCAGTCAGCATCCTGTCATTACAACAAAGTCTGGATAGCCTACAGGCTTGCCCTCTAACTATATTATTAAATATAGTGGGATTGTGCATGCTACTACGATGTAAAAAATTAGGACAGTAGCAAGGTTTCCTGTATACATTAGTGACAATGGTGCCTTGGACAACTCGGAGGTTAACATCCAAGAAATTAATGGAAGTGTTTGAGTGCTCCATTGTGAATTTTAAAAAATCACTATTAAGATTTATGTATGTTAAAAAGGCTTTCAATTCCATAACACTACCCTTCCAAAGAAGAAAAAGATCATCGACAAACCGTCGATGAAACAAGATTCTCGGGTGATCCAACAAGTACTGCTTTTCCCATGCTACCATTATTAAATTAGCATATGCATTAGCGCAACTTGTCCCCATTGCCACGCCCTTATTTTGTCGATATAACTTACCCTGGAATAGGAACAAGTTGTTCTCTAATACCAATTCCAATAGGAAGCATATAAAATCTGTTTTTATAATATCCATACCACCATCAGTTTCTAAGAGACCTTTTAATATAAACAAACCTTTGTCATTGGGAATGCTTGTAAATAATGATTCCACATCTAACGTAACTAAAATCAAATCAAAAGGCTTGTCATATTCTTGTAAAAATATGTATAAGTCATGTAAAAAATGTGCCGTGTCAATCAAAACATGTTTGTATGACAGTAACTGCTGTTTCAGCTGTTGGTCTAAATAAATGGACATGCCTTCAGTCACCCAGCCTGCGCCTGCAACAATGGGTCTGAATTTGGGAAAATTTGGATGTTTATGGATCTTGGGCAAACCATGTAGTTGTGGGATAACAGGGAAATCAACCATGAAATAGTTATATAAGTCCCTCGTAATAATTTGTAGATTCAAACATTCCTTAAGTGCTCTATTTATATTTTCTAACACCACATAAACATTTTCAAAAGCCATTTTCTCATAGGCTTCTGTACTCAACATTTCATGCATTGTGTCTACATAATAAGAAGAATCCATAATCACGGTTGGCCCACATTTGTCTGCAGGTCTTATTGCTATATTATAATTGTTTTTCAATTTATAAATAGCTTGCATCTCTAGTTTAGTCACATTAGGTTCTAGCAATCCTGTATTAAACATACAATCTTTATAAACTTCATTTTCTACTGCTTTAATAAACAAGTCTATATTTGCAGGTAATAAAGGAAGAAAATCACTTCTTTTTTTCAAAATAGACAATGTATTATCATTAGAACCTAAAGAAAGTTTCAAAGCCAGCCTTCTAGCAAACAATCGTACAGATATTAAACAATCACTCACATCAATGTTCGTGGTAGGTATAAAACCCAAACCTTTTTGGAGAATGTTCAATTCAAGTTCTGTTGGTTCATAGGAAGAAATATTCCATATTAAGTTTTTGGTGTCCACATTTTCTTTATTGTTTGTAATTGTTGGGGCGCTTCCTTGCGCTTCTGTCCCCTCATAATATCTGTCTCTATTGAATTCTTCCGCCCTGCTCGTATAGGAAATGGAAAAACCGAAGGGACATTTTCATCATTTATTGTTTTTCTTCTGGTATCCGCATTTAACCTAGCAGTACTGTTATCGCTAGTCGGTGCTTCCGAAGGATTAGGGCAAGTAAAATTACTTGCTTCAGATAGTGTTGACAAATCAATGTTCATAGTTCTATCGCTGACACTACAATGATTGTCAGCGTATTGCTTATCATAATGGTGTTTCTCCGGCGCATCTCTCTTTCTCATCCGATCTTGGCGTACCTCAGCATTACCATCATCTCTCCCTCGTTGTCCTCCTTGCACACGCTGAGCGTAGGTAACCGAACCTTGTCTCGTATTAGTGACATCATCTCTCGGCCACATGAAAACTTGCTGTTTCGAAAAATCATTCAGATCCCTTGCAATTTTCTTTTTCTTATATTCTAACAGCCTTGCTTCATAGCGGTTCACCCGCTCTATTGTTTCCTGCATATACACTTCTGTTGGACCTTCACCGTTCATTTCCGATAGATCTTTTTGTTGTAACACAATTCCTTCACGTAACTCATTTTCTATAGGTTGAAAGAATTCCACTAGCAAGTTCATATAAGCCTTACTAGTATTTAAATTAATTTTCTGCCACTTGACTAACAACTCAGTGTAGACAGTACCGTAAGAGGGCATGTTTAAAACTCGGAGACCCCTCGGTACTATATTTAGTTTTAAACATGCTTCCAGATGAAAACGCTGGCACTGTAATCACTTAAATTTATAAATATCATTCTCAAGATTCCTCTTGAGTTGTAAGATGTCATGTTTATTAACGTTAGTCATTTCTTGTACTGCATCAAAATTACTGATATCCATATCCAATAGCGGGTTTGCTGTGGATGCCAGCAAACCATTAAGTCTCATATTAGTATTCATACCATCCATATCCTTCGTTGCTCCAGCTGCTGCCACTGCCAAAACATCCATGAAAGATATATATCAGCACACACAAACCCAAAGAATAGTATATCCACAGTATCCCTTTGTAGCAGCAAATCTGGATAACAGTTCAAGTAATTCAAATACTTCTAACAGCAAATCCACAGGTAAAAAGAGCGTAGTTTAAAATGACTTTTATTCCAAACACAGAGAACATACGTAAGCGCTTTCACGGATCCAACCGCTTCATCAGACGTAACAGTTCAAAGAACTTACTTGATAGTATTTAAATGAAATTCAAATACTTAATTGATTAATTACTGTATCCATTTAAAGTGCCCATGCATAATCTAATACATCTGCCCAACATATTGATATCTTTATATTTTTATGTTAAGCAACTTATAATAAAAAGCAAATTATAATAAAAACATCTAAATACTATCAAGTAAGTTCTTTGAACTGTTACGTCTGATGAAGCGGTTGGATCCGTGAAAGCGCTTACGTATGTTCTCTGTGTTTGGAATAAAAGTCATTTTAAACTACGCTCTTTTTACCTGTGGATTTGCTGTTAGAAGTATTTGAATTACTTGAACTGTTATCCAGATTTGCTGCTACAAAGGGATACTGTGGATATACTATTCTTTGGGTTTGTGTGTGCTGATATATATCTTTCATGGATGTTTTGGCAGTGGCAGCAGCTGGAGCAACGAAGGATATGGATGGTATGAATACTAATATGAGACTTAATGGTTTGCTGGCATCCACAGCAAACCCATTATTGGATATGGATATCAGTAATTTTGATGCAGTACAAGAAATGACTAACGTTAATAAACATGACATCTTACAACTCAAGAGGAATCTTGAGAATGATATTTATAAATTTAAGCGATTACAGTGCCAGCGTTTTCATCTGGAAGCATGTTTAAAACTAAATATAGTACCGAGGGGTCTCCGAGTTTTAAACATGCCCTCTTACGGTACTGTCTACACTGAGTTGTTAGTCAAATGGCAGAAAATTAATTTAAATACTAGTAAGGCTTATATGAACTTGCTAGTGGAATTCTTTCAACCTATAGAAAATGAGTTACGTGAAGGAATTGTGTTACAACAAAAAGATCTATCGGAAATGAACGGTGAAGGTCCAACAGAAGTGTATATGCAGGAAACAATAGAGCGGGTGAACCGCTATGAAGCAAGGCTGTTAGAATATAAGAAAAAGAAAATTGCAAGGGATCTGAATGATTTTTCGAAACAGCAAGTTTTCATGTGGCCGAGAGATGATGTCACTAATACGAGACAAGGTTCGGTTACCTACGCTCAGCGTGTGCAAGGAGGACAACGAGGGAGAGATGATGGTAATGCTGAGGTACACCAAGATCGGATGAGAAAGAGAGATGCACCGGAGAAACACCATTATGATAAGCAATACGCTGACAATCATTGTAGTGTCAGCGATAGAACTATGAACATTGATTTGTCAACACAATCTGAAGCAAGTAATTTTACTTGCCCTAATCCTTCGGAAGCACCGACTAGCGATAACAGTACTGCTAGGTTAAATGCGGATACCAGAAGAAAAACAATAAATGATGAAAATGTCCCTTCGGTTTTTCCATTTCCTATACGAGCAGGGCGGAAGAATTCAATAGAGACAGATATTATGAGGGGACAGAAGCGCAAGGAAGCGCCCCAACAATTACAAACAATAAAGAAAATGTGGACACCAAAAACTTAATATGGAATATTTCTTCCTATGAACCAACAGAACTTGAATTGAACATTCTCCAAAAAGGTTTGGGTTTTATACCTACCACGAACATTGATGTGAGTGATTGTTTAATATCTGTACGATTGTTTGCTAGAAGGCTGGCTTTGAAACTTTCTTTAGGTTCTAATGATAATACATTGTCTATTTTGAAAAAAAGAAGTGATTTTCTTCCTTTATTACCTGCAAATATAGACTTGTTTATTAAAGCAGTAGAAAATGAAGTTTATAAAGATTGTATGTTTAATACAGGATTGCTAGAACCTAATGTGACTAAACTAGAGATGCAAGCTATTTATAAATTGAAAAACAATTATAATATAGCAATAAGACCTGCAGACAAAGGTGGGCCAACCGTGATTATGGATTCTTCTTATTATGTAGACACAATGCATGAAATGTTGAGTACAGAAGCCTATGAGAAAATGGCTTTTGAAAATGTTTATGTGGTGTTAGAAAATATAAATAGAACACTTAAGGAATGTTTGAATCTACAAATTATTACGAGGGACTTATATAACTATTTCATGGTTGATTTCCCTGTTATCCCACAACTACATGGTTTGCCCAAGATCCATAAACATCCAAATTTTCCCAAATTCAGACCCATTGTTGCAGGCGCAGGCTGGGTGACTGAAGGCATGTCTATTTATTTAGACCAACAGCTGAAACAGCAGTTACTGTCATACAAACATGTTTTGATTGACCCGGCACATTTTTTACATGACTTATACATATTTTTACAAGAATATGACAAGCCTTTTGATTTGATTTTAGTTACGTTAGATGTGGAATCATTATTTACAAGCATTCCCAATGACAAAGGTTTGTTTATATTAAAAGGTCTCTTAGAAACTGATGGTGGTATGGATATTATAAAAACAGATTTTATATGCTTCCTATTGGAATTGGTATTAGAGAACAACTTGTTCCTATTCCAGGGTAAGTTATATCGACAAAATAAGGGCGTGGCAATGGGGACAAGTTGCGCTAATGCATATGCTAATTTAATAATGGTAGCATGGGAAAAGCAGTACTTGTTGGATCACCCGAGAATCTTGTTTCATCGACGGTTTGTCGATGATCTTTTTCTTCTTTGGAAGGGTAGTGTTATGGAATTGAAAGCCTTTTTAACATACATAAATCTTAATAGTGATTTTTTAAAATTCACAATGGAGCACTCAAACACTTCCATTAATTTCTTGGATGTTAACCTCCGAGTTGTCCAAGGCACCATTGTCACTAATGTATACAGGAAACCTTGCTACTGTTCTAATTATTTACATCGTAGTAGCATGCACAATCCCACTATATTTAATAATATAGTTAGAGGGCAAGCCTGTAGGCTATCCAGACTTTGTTGTAATGACAGGATGCTGACTGATGAATTGTCAAGATTAAAATCTGACTTTATTTATAGAGGCTATGAAAGTAAAGATGTTGACAATATTTGTAAGCAAGTCATTGCACAAAGGAATATACAAGCTAGACCGTACTTTTCAAATAATCCATATAAGAAAAGTGAATATGTTAATAAGGATAAAAGGGACCTTAGCCTTGTCATGCCCTATGGGAATAATATCCACAAAGTCAAAGAAGCTATAAGCAAATGCTGGAATATTCTAACAATAGATGAAAGAGTCAAAGAGCTGGTAGGTGAAGGCCCAAGTTTTGTATATAAAAATAATAAGACACTGAAACAGCAACTCTGTTATCACAATTTGATAAGTACAAATCCCGTCAATGGATTACCAACATGGTTTGGTGGGACTAAAAATGTAACAATTGCAAACAATGTATATATGTGGACGAGTCACGATACTTTAGCCATCCTGAAACTAGAAGATTATGGGAGCTCAAAGTGAATGGATCATGTGATTCTAAAAATCTAGTATACGTAGCATATTGCATAAAATGTTTTCGATTTTATGTGGGTAAGACTAATCGCACATTAAAAGAGCGTATCAGAGACCATTATTATAGTATAGCCAGGAGGGAAGAATACAATGCGCTAAGTACGACATATTATTAAAGAAGGTCCTACCCATATTTTTCAGTTCCAGATATTACATATACAATATATTAATCTTAGGTTAGGCAATATAGTAAATGATACAGAATGCACAGAGCTAGAATGGATTTTCAGGCTAGGTGCACATAGGGGCTATGGAATGAATGATATGATATCTATTAAGCCCATATTAAGAGCTAGACACCTTAGATAATATATATATTTTTGTACTTTTTGCATTTTTTGTATAAGAGTATATATGTATTTTTATAGTTTTTAGATGTTTTTATTATAATTTGCTTTTTATTATAAGTTGCTTAACATAAAAATATAAAAATATCAATATGTTGGGCAGATGTATTAGATTATGCATGGGCACTTTAAATGGATACAGTAATTAATCAATTAAGTATTTGAATTTCATTTAAATACTATCAAGTAAGTTCTTTGAACTGTTACGTCTGATGAAGCGGTTGGATCCGTGAAAGCGCTTACGTATGTTCTCTGTGTTTGGAATAAAAGTCATTTTAAACTACGCTCTTTTTACCTGTGGATTTGCTGTTAGAAGTATTTGAATTACTTGAACTGTTATCCAGATTTGCTGCTACAAAGGGATACTGTGGATATACATATATATATATATATATATATATATATATATATATATATATATATATATATATATATATATATATATATATAGATATATGGGTCTATGTTGTATTATCGAAAATATGGTTCATCGAACCGTACTTCCGATAACTGACTTCCGCAAAAGTGCATTATATCGAAAATGCACTTTCGTGGAAAAATAAAAATTAAATAAAAAAAAAACACTAAACAGTTAGCATTGTCGCCTCATGACAAGACATTCTCCGGTTCTATTCTCGGCTGGGCTGCCTCCCTGGAGTCGCGTGGGTTTCCTCCAGGTGCTCTGGTTTCCTCCCATATTCCAAAGACATGCAGTAGGTGGATTGGGCATTCTAAACTGGCTGTAGGTGTGAGTGTGTGTGTGTGTGTGTGTGTGTGTGTGTGTGTGTGTGTGTGTGTGTGTGTGTGTGTGTGTGTGTGTGTGTGTGTGTGTGTGTGTGTGTGTGTGTGTGTGTGTGTGCGCGCGCAAGTGAGTAGTATGGATGAACAACTGAGGCAGAGCTGTCTACCTGGTGGTATAAACCTTGGCTCAAGATGATTGTCACTGACACCCCAACCCCATGTGCAAAAATGGGAAAATGGGTTTCAGGATGGATTCCAAGAAGTTCACACTGAAAATGTCTGTCATTCATTCATTAAGATTTTTTAAGAGAAATCCTTAGTGCAGTGTAACCATGGTATGAAGATTCTAGCTGAGGTTGATAGCAAATGTTCCACATTATGCCTATCTGTTGCATATTACGAAAGGAAGTATTCCATATTTTAAGATGAAAGATTAAGAGCTATGCTGATATGTATTATGATTCATATGAGAATACTTTAATGAAGCTGCTGTATATGTGAAAATATGTTAAATATAGTAGGGTAGCCAAAATGTTTTAGCAAGTTAAATGTCTGATGTCTATACATACCTCTCAGCAGTCCAGATTTTTGCAGAATGTCCAGATTTTTATTTCATGTTTTTGGTCTGTTTGTCATAAAATGTGTGTTTTTCTGGATTTTTGTGGCAAATCAGTGGGAGGGTGGTCTAATGGTTAAGGTGTTTGCCATGCAAACACAAGGTGCAGGGTTTGAGTCTCACAAGGGACAATTGGCTAGGCTTAAAATGGCTCGCAAGGGCAGTTAGCTTAGTACTAATCTATGAACCTATGAACCTAAGTGAGGACTAAATTCACTAAATAATGACAGGCATTTGAGTTTCAGAATTCACATCTTTCAGAAAATGCATTGTAAAATGAGACCTTTCATTCTATCAACTTTCTAAGTATATAAGAGCAATATTTTAAATGTGTTCCTATTTTTGGGGCTTTGACCTCCCCATTATTTTTGGTTTTGTTCAGATGTTTTGCATTAAGAGGTTGAAAGCTATGGGTCTATGCAATCAACAAAGTGGCTGTAGCAGCTTAGGGGTCTGTCTGTAGATGAAACCAGTTCGCCATTTTGTTGCTGTTTGTACTGTTTAAGTAGTCATTAATATCTGGTTTTACAAGGCCAGTGTGCATTTGTGTAAAGCAAGTTAGAATAATGAAAGAGTTGGGTGGGGGGGTGGATGCACTAACCCACTGGATTTATTACAGGGAACTGTTTTTTGCTCTTCGATGGAAGAGATAATGTAGAGAGGTTGCTGTATCTATAATAACCCAATCACTAGAATAATCGCTAAAACATAGGTTATTACAGGGAAGTAATTTTCTCTTCAATTGAAGAACTACCTGGGCTGGGGTACTGGCCTGTGCTATTGGCACAGGTTGCTGATTGAGCCAGCTATGCTTCTGAGTGAGTTAAAGTGATTACAATAAAGTGATCACTGTTCTGGGTTGGTGGTGGGTGAGGACAGAGCACAAGGTCCAAACGTTCCAAGTTGAATTATATAACTTTGATTGTTTTTTTTTTTTCTTTCTCTTTTTCTTGCATGGAACCAAATACATTTCTGGGTAGTGGTAACAGTACACATTGCCCAGAGCACAATGCATTTTTACATATGTATATATTTATTTCTTTTTCTTATGACAATCATTGTGGAATGGGATTCCTTATGCAACATATAGAATATGTATTATTATTACTTCACACCACTTTTGGAAATCACACATGAGAGGTGAGTGTATGATGTAGCTGTCTGTTTGGGGGCATTAAGAAGCTGAAAGCAAAGGACACTTGCACGATTCATGCAAAACAGTCAACTTGGGGGTGCAAGGGGAATACATATCTGTCCAAGAACAAGAGGTTGAAATAACTTGCTGTGGTCATTGCTTCTTTCAGTTTCCTTACAATCAAACATCAGAGATGCATACAGAAGATGAATGTCTTTTTGGTGTAGAGAATGAAGAGACATGCTACACATGAAAGTACATAGTTATTATATGATCACTGTCAAATGAAAATGATATGGTGTGTTTGTGTGTCTTAACGACAACAAGTTGAAATATGTTAATGTGGCCATTATGTTTTTTATTTTCTTCTCAACAAGACATTAGAGGTATACAGAATATTAGTATTATTTCTTTTGGGAAGGTGAAGTATGAAAGCAAATAGCAGTTATAGGTGATTTCTTCAACATCAAACTAAGGGTATCCTCTCAAAAGGAGCAAATTCCAATGAAATACTAGGTGTGCATTCTGTTCCCAAGTATCTGAATTTTTTAATTATAAATTGTCTTCATGGAGCTGACATATGGCTTCTTATACAAAGCTAGTAAATCCAAGGGACTTTTGTTGTCACCATTTGGCACTATGTTTTGATTCCACCTGGGGCAGGTTGAACTCTGTAGAAAAAGTTGGGTAAAATGAATATCCTAAATATATAGGTACTAACGTCTTATTATGCCAGATGTAAAAATTCTGTATATTTCATCAACTATATACACACACACACATATATATATATATATATATATATATATATATATTTTTTTTTTTTTTTTTTTTTTGTAGCATGCCATGGTAACAATGTTATCATTTTAAGTGGCTAAAACATTGGAGTCAAATTCAGTTGTGCTGCAGGAGAAATGATAAGAATTGCAGTTTTAAGTCAGTTGTGTAGCTGAGTACACTTTTGTTATTACCTGAAAGTGTCATACTAAAATGTCATAGGGAGACATAGATATAGTTTTTCAGAACTGTCTTAAGTAGCTTTAGTACTTCTGCCTTTACTGACACACCCTGACATTTTGCATTATACTTGGTTTTCATTTCTGCTGAATATATACATACATACAGTAATAGCATAAATTCTTTCTCTCTCTGTATTTTACCAGAATTTTTTATCATGTTCTGGCTACAATACTAAGCTTTCATGTGACTAAAGACTGAGGGCTCAAATTCAGAGGTGTGTTGCACCTTAAGCTCTGAGCTTAGAATTGTAGAATTGAGTATATTTTGCAGCTAGACAACACGCTGTCATCACCTGAATGTTTCATAGTGAAATCTTAATAGGAGATGGAGATATCGCCTTTCAAAGACCCCTAGTTTTCATTCATATGCCTTTACTGTGTTATTGTCTGACATTTTGTGTTCTTCCCTGTTTTCATTTTGGGTACTGTGGTGAGCCTCTGAGTACAGTCGATGCCTAAATATCTCTTTATTGAATTGTCGCTACATCAATCCTATTCATATATCACAAGAAAAAAAAAAAATATATATATATATATATATATATATATATATATGTATATATATATATATTTTTTTCCAGTTGTAACATGCAGTGGCAGCTACAATGCTTTCATGCAGCTAAAGCTGTGAGGTCAAATTTATATGTGCGCTGTACTGGAAGCTCTGTCATTATATTTGCAGTGTTAGGTATGTCTTTTTAGCTGACCAACCTGTTGTTATTGCATGAATCTGTCATAATGATAGAATGGTAACCTTTTTTAAAATATAAGTCCCAGTGGCTTTATTCATGTGCATTTACGGCTCCAATCTAACATTTATATACACTGCTCCTTGGAGGTATTGTGGTAAACTTCTGCTCAATACAAGTACAATAATGGCCTGAAATACCTCTTTAATAAGTTGTTAATACATCAGAAAAATGTATTTCATGTGAATACAGACTTTTTTTTGTCTCTGAACTTGTGACCTCCCTCAGGAGTCATATGTAGTAAACTGAACTACAAAACTAAAGCTGCCCATGTGCCTTTACAGCAGGAACAACCAGTTAAATGCATTTGCTGTCTCAATGTTGTGATATATTATTTTGAGGAATTTGCTGTAATACTTTTGCTTTAAAGAGAAATGGTCCTGTATTGCTATAACAATTTATAAGTTGTGGTTTTGCTATTTATTTCACAATAAAATGCATATTTTGCATTGTTCCTTGCTGACATACTCACAGTATATCTGGATTACGTTATTGGTGTTGTGTCTTTCGGCTTTTCCCGGTTAGGGGTCACCAGAGCGGAACTCCGGTACGCTAATGATTGGCAGTAGATTTTTACGTGCCGAGTTGCCAGCTCTGATGCACAACCTTCAACAAAGGTACACCCATTCATGCATGTCTCCACACAGAAGATGCTCTAGCTGAAAATCGAACAGGGCGTCTTACTGTGAGGCGACAACGCTACCGCAGCACCACCACCGCAGTATGTTATTGGTGTGCTGTTATGAAAGCAAAATTCAAAACTATATTCTTTACTAGGAAATGATATTTTCCATGATTTTCATATGATAACAGCAAAATACATATATTTTACATGCTCTGAGTGGCATACAGCAAAATACATATATTTTACATGCTCTGAGTGGCAAGTCCATATTTGAAATTCCATGGTCTATTTTCTCTGAAAGCTGTTAAGCTGGCAAACACAATGATAGTGAGATTATTAAGGGGTGACTATTGGAAAATTTCATATTAATAACTAGACAGCATTGAGAAATATTGTTGCTTGAAGTCAGAGTGGAATTCTGTCAAGGATGGCCTTTAAAATTAACAGTGTGCCCCTTATACAAACAGTTATGTGAAAACAATGTGTAGCTTTCAGCTACAGCTTTCAGTTCTCAGCTTCCCAAAATAAAAATATATGAAATAAGTGTGATTTCAGACCTAAATTGCATATGTTTTTCTGTGCTGAAGTAATCTTTTCATTATTTGTATATGTTGAGCTACAGAAATGGCAAAAATATTTTTCATTAATGTTTAAGATGCAACTACTCTTTTGCCTTTTAGGATAACAGCACAGTCCAATGGTGTTTTTTTATAAATAATTATGATAGCAACATTCCCTCAAAATTTAATTTAAAAAATCCTTAACCATTTTATAGATACAGGCTTTTAAATGCAAAAGCCTTGTCTCTTTACTCAGTGTCATACAGACTGTAGAATGCTGATCTCTGCTTCGTCTTCTTTGCTGTGAACTACCAGAGACTCTGACGCCTTTACCTACGTATATGTTATGATAAAGTAAACACCCACTCTAGAGACCTAAACCTGCAATACCACATGAAGAGCACCAAATGGTGTGACGGGTACCTTACCCAATGTATCCCTTATTTCTGCAACAGGCTTCCCTTATTTAGCAAGCATAGTACTTAGCAGCTTCTAAAACCAGTCTGGATGACTGGATTAATGATTACAAAATTTTACCACGGATATGTAGGAAAAGTCTGCTTAATGAGGAACATTGTTAGTCTCCCACCAGTATTGGGTGATGTGGCTGAGACTTTCAAAGGTCTCCTTGAATGTAAGCTTAGTAAGAACCTACAAACATAGCTAAAAACAGCTAGTATTCTGGGAGCAGACCAGTTGAAAATGCTAGTAGTTAAGATTTTAATTATTGTATATTCACTGAAATTTTTGAATACAAAAAAAAAATCAGTGTGGATTTTGTGCTGCACATAATTAAATCAAGGAAAATAAAGCAGTAATACTCACAGCTAAAAGACATGAGTTTGTGTGACTTGGTGTTAGTTGCTGTTCTTCCCCTTAAAGGTGTTGATTGTGGCACATTTAGCATTGCTGCCTCACAGTGTTTGGACACACTTGTCAGCTGGGGAACCTTCTACAGAGACCTAGCAAACCATCCCTGGGCATGACTGTCTGCCAGGTGATCCTATTTCTTTATATCCTTAAGACATGCTATAGATGAGGTGATGAACCTTTCAAGTGTCTGGTGTGTGTGTGTGTGTGTGTGTGTGTGTGTGTGTGTGTGTGTGTGTGTGTGTGTGTGTGTGTGTGTGTGTGCATGTAGGGTGGAGTAAGATGGTCAACTACTCAGGGCACAAAGTGTTGAGGGTTCAGTCAGCTGATCGAGATATCTCTTTAATTCAATGCTGGCTCTATAGCACTCTGAGCAGGCAGGGTATATACTGTAGCAATTGTTTGCTACATTTGTAACAATCAGTTTACCACAGTTTAAAAGAAGAAATTATTTTTTAAATGAAGAAATTATTTTTAGATGCGTTAAAGGAGGGGTGGGGGCAGGGCACAGAAGTGGGACCTGAATGACTGAGCAAGAGGGAGGGGACACGGCATTCATCTAGCCATCTTGTTGATCTGTCAGTAGAAGGAATGTCCTTTTTTTTCTTTTTTTGCTCTTCAGTAGAAGAGCTGTGGGGGGGGGGGCATGTATTAGACTGTAACAAGGCTTAATACAGTAAACTGCTTTTTTCTATTCAATGGAAGAGATTAGGGGAATGAATCTAATGCATAAAGGCACTGGTTAAGCCAGCTATTCTTCTGCAGCCCACTGTACACATGTACACTTTGGGTCTATGGCCAGAAAGAGCCTGAAACCACAGTTATTCACCCATGACAGTTTTTGTTCACCACTGTGTAACAATGCCCAAATGCCACACAGGAGCCAAGGTATTTCGGTAAAATTTACTGTCAATCCCTCCAGCCTCATTTTCTGCAGTCATTCAGGTTTGTGGCAGATAGGCAGTCTATGTGAACAGCATACTCAAAGTCCATGCACTTGTAATGGGGGTAAAGAAAGACAATTATTTTAAGGTGAACTTTCAGTGGAATTATTCTTAACGCAACTCCAACTGAGACCTTAAACAGTTCATACCACATATACGCTTCTTTGTATAGAAGTAAATATTAAAAAAATAAGACCTACAAAACCTTTTCCAGGTTATTAAGTATCCTTCTGGACTTCTGCCCCCTCCCTAGCCTTTGGCATCTTCCTGCACCCCTGGAATCAGACTACAGCAATTAGGAGCCAAAATATGCACACAGAACATTAACAATTATCTAATGCTTATATACTCTTTGTGTAGGTATATAAAAATAGTGTGACTCACTTTCCACATCATTTGATGTCCTCATCTATTTGAGGTCTGTTTTTGCTTGACACGGGATACGTGAAAACACACTTGCTGGTAATGGAGCACAACTTTCAGGAAGCCATTTTACTGATTTCAGAGCAAACTATGGCTGTACTCCTGTGATCAGTGTCTTAAATTATAACAGAGCAGTGATGAAGTTAATTCAACAGCCTAGACACTGGAAAATTAGCTAAAGAAAACAGCACATCTGTATCTTAAATTGCTTGCTCAAAAAGCAGTGCTGCTCAAGAAAAGCTATATCTCAGTGTTGTAACTTAAGGTCCATAGATGATGTGCCACCATCCCAACTATTCCATCAGTGAAGGCTACTACACCACCGAGATAGGAATGGTTGCACCCAAAGAAGGAGATAAATGACAAAACATACACTAAATGCTGTGACACTAGACATAAGATGAGAGCCTTTAAAATGCTCATACCTAGAAACATATACAACAGCTATAAAGTTTCAAGGTACAATGCAAGTAGCATATGCAAATTTTCCTTTGTGTGCTTCTGGCATACTGCATGATACCTTGATCAGCTATTCTTGATTCCATTGACAGGCAGTGGGTCACAACAGCATGAAGAAGACAGGGAGCAGACCAGACTTGTGAGTTTACCAGTTTCTCTACAGCCCTCAATGCCTGCGCTAGTAACATAAGCAATCAATCTACTCCTCTCATCTTGAGACCACAATATGGAAGATAATTAAAAATATAGAAACATTTACTTTGGAAAAGGGATTAGAACATCACAAATAATTATTATTTTTAGTTATAAATAAAAGGAATCATTTACGGATGGTATATAAAGAAAAGCTTGTTTTACATACTGTATTGCCACTTTAATATAGTTCTTCCATATAATTTCAACTAAGTATAACATATATTACAATAACTGCATGAGACACTTGTAACATATGTTACAGTAACCACATGAGACGCTAACTAGTAAACTATTTATAACACAATAAAACAAAACCAAATTTATGTGCAGTAAAGATATTTTTTTCAGACTAAAAAGAAAACAAGAGACAAATAAATACATAAATACTGAAACCATAATAATGACATGACTTTTATGACCATCAGCCAAACTTTGCGCAAGTTTGTAAGGTGTTTTTGGCCTTCTTCCTTACCTTCAAGGCATTTCAAAACATTTTGCATTATATTTATAAAATAGAAATTCTATGAATTGATACAAAGTTATCAGTAATATAATATTTAAGCAGAACAAAAAATACAAATTGCAAAATCAGTTGTTCGATCAGTCACGCTATCTACCCAGTAAGACTTGGTGCTAAGTGATATCTGTTGTGATTTTCTTACAATTCTATATTCTTTATGAATTAAATGTGTCCATAATGGTATTACAGCTTTTCAGTTCCAAAATACACTTACTGCATCATGTTCTTCATTCTTACTAACTGAACATATTAAAGACACAAACATAAGAAACCAATTTCATTTTAATAAGATATGAATTAAATATATAAATATAAACACAAATTAATGACCACCCATGGCTGTATTTAATGGAAAATGCTTATCATTTTCGCCAATTAAATTTGTATTAAGTGAATTATCATACCTTCATACACTTTGTGAAAGGTAAATATTGTCAGTGTATTTTATATGAAGAACCATCTGGTATAGTACAGAAACTTCGGTAGTATGGAAATGGAATGGCAATGAAGACCAATTCAAAACAATGTATAAATTCTTGAAGAACACTTTATTAAGCCAAAAAATAAAAAAAAATATATATAAAGTCAAGTGCTTTCATCTCCAGTGTTGGAGACTTTATCAAGATGGAGCATGCCCATTAAAACAGTGCTTTTAAAGCATAACAATTAGGTAGTAATCAAATGGTGCACCAATCACCATTCAGCACTCATGAATAATTCGTAAATAAATAAAATGCATTGTTTAAAGATATACATCCCCAAAGATAAACCGTAACAGCATCTGATCACGTGCAATATACAAGACACATAAAGGATGTTATCAGACTTAAAATGGAACATTATCCAGCTTGAGAAAGCTTAGAAAAGTTAAGAAAGCTTAAAAACTTGAAAAAGGACAGGGTCAAAAATGCATATATGAATATATATATAGAATAAAAATACCGAATACATACAAACATGCGTCAGAGTATATATATATATATATATATATATATATATATATATATATATATATATATATATATAAATACTATGAACTATGAATTAATAATCATAAATAATCATAAATACTATAAAAATATTGTAAAAATATATTGTAAAAAATATATATCCATCAAATACAGAATTTTCACTCATATATAAACATTTATCAAATAAATAAATAAATATTGAAAATAAATAAATAAATAAAGAAATAAATATTGACCTGTTCAAATTCATAAAAGATTATCTATCTAAAGTCAAGTAAAGATATTGTCAGGATTTTAGATAATAATTGGGTAATTATATCCTCATGTAATGAGGTTATACAATGTATAGGTGAAAAACCTATCGCAGTCTATAGAAAAGGCCAATCTTTGAAAAATATGCTTGAAAACAGTAACCAGGTTCAAACTGCTGGATATATGAAAAAGTGTGGATCTTGCAATTACTGCCAATATATAATGGAAGGATCAAAATTTAACATCATTACTCCCAGTAAATATTGGAGTCCCACAAGACTCGATCTTAGGTCCCCTTCTTTTTTCCTTATTTATTAACGACCTCCACATGGACATACCTCAAGCCACCTGCATTAAATATGCAGATGACTCAACCTTAATCTGTACTGCTAAGAGCATAGCCTCCCTACAGTCCCTCACCCAAACTGTGTTCCAAAATGTTGAAAATTGGTTTATGAAACATTGCCTCCTCCTTAATCCCAAAAAAACAAAACTACTGCTTTTTACTCCAACTCAAAAATCTTCCACACCATTCTTCTCTATAACCTCTAACAATGCTACTAACATTACCCCGGATACTACCACCCGCCTACTAGGTGTTATAATTGTTAATCGTCTTAACTATGATGACCATATTAACGTCACCATAAAATCTGTTAACAAAAAAGTTGGTACTCTCTATAGAATCAAACCCTTCCTTACCCCCACAGCCAGGAAAACTATTGCCCAGACCCACCTCATTTCTACCCTTTTCTATGCCTCTGCTATATATACTAACCTATCTAAAAATAACATCTCCAAACTTTCTACCTGTTATAATAGCATAGCAAGATTCATTACATGTACACCCTTTAAAACTCACCACTGTCTTAACCTCAAACAACTAGGATGGCTTGAATTGCAGAACCACATACTTTATCAACAGTTACTTATCACTCAAAAGATCCTATACCACCCCAATAATACCCCTATCCTCACTAATCTGATTTCACCATACAAAAATCTAGCTACACTACGTTCTGCTAATAAACTCCTGGTCTCCTCAATTAAATCTAACAATAAAGCTGGTGACTCACTTTTCTCAAACACTACAGGCAAAAATTGGAATCAGCTCCCTCCTGAACTATCTAACCTAGCTTCTACTTCTCTATTCAAAAAACATATTAAAGAACATCTTAAAACTCAGTGGCTTGTCCCTGTGCTAACCCAGACTGAAATCTATTTCCCCTCCTACTCTTACCCTTTTCCCCACCCCTCTAACTTAGGCCTCTAACCTAGGCCTCTTAATCTTGTTTCTTTTTCATAATAAGAGGAAAAATTATAAGGACGTTACTCTGTTGTTCTCATACCCACTTTGTGTTTAGTACATCTGTCATGCTTTACTTAAATCAACTTTTAGCATAATGTCTATATTCTTTATTTACAATTCTATATTTTTGCTTTTAACCAATGCTACCAATGTATTGTTTTCTTATATGTCCTTGTTATATATTGTTATATACTGTTAACTGTGTTTTACTACTCATGCTTGGAGCTTTTCTCCCCGGGCCTCTACTGAAAATGGACATAAATCCAGTTAGACTAGCCCGGACAACAAATGTAAAATAAATAAATAAATAAATAAGGGTATTGTTGAAGAAAAAGTGTAGTTGTCATACAGAAAAGGTTGTTTACTGTGCCTTCTGTTGCAAATGTTCTTGTTTTTACATTGGAAAGACGGAAAGGAAACTAAAGAATCGTATTTATGAACACCTGAGAGATATTAAACTAAGGAAAGATACGAATGGCTTGGCAAAACACTGTAATGAATGGCCTGGTCATAGTTTTAAATTTGCTGTTATTGACCCTATGGAATCTAATCCAAGGGGAAGACCATGGCCATTGCATCTTGAAAGGAATGAAGCCTTATGGCAACTGAGAACAAATGCAACCCAATGTCCGGGTCTAAACGAATCTATCTCAATTACTTGTATTTTAAAGCTAAAGGCTTTAGATAGATAATCTTTTATGAATTTGAACAGGTCAATATTTATTTATTTATATATTTATTTGATAAATGTTTATATATGAGTGAAAATTCTGTATTTGATGGATATATATATATATATTTTTTAAGTTGAGGGTATATATATTCACTAGTATATTAACATTATACATGTATATAGTATTTATAGCATATGTAAGTTTAAGTACGTTTATTTATTAAATTATTTAATCATACATATTAACATACATTCATTTAATAGTGTCTACTATAAGTGTTTTTAGAATTAATTTATTTCCTATGGTATTTTTTACAATATTTTTTACAATATTTTTATAGTATTTATAATTATTTATAATTATTAATTCATAGTTCATAATATATCTACTGTGGTGGTGGTGCTGCAGTAGCGTTGTCGCCTCACAGTAAAATGCTGTCCTGTTTGATTCTCAGCTAGAGAGTCTTCTGTGTGGAGACATGCATGAATGGGCGTACCTTCGTTGAAGGCTGTGCGTCAGAACTGGCAACTCGGCATGTAAAAATCTACTGCCAATCATTAGCGGACCGGAGTTCTGCTGTGGTGACCCCTAACTGGAAAAAGCCGAAAGACACGAGTTCATAGTATTTATATATATATATATATATATATATATATATACAAAGAAAAACTTCAGCAGCAAAAATAAAAATTTAAAAACCACAAAGATAAACGAAACTGATGTTTGAGCATCATTCCATTCTTTATTGTATAAGAACTTCTTCAGATATATATATATATATATATATATATATATATATATATATATACTGACACATGTTTGTATGGAGTCAGTATTTTTATTCTATATATATTCATATATGCATTTTTGACCCTGTCTTTTTTCGAGTTTTTAAGCTTTCTTAACTTTTCTAAGCTTTCTCAAGCTGGATAATGTTCTGTTTTAAGTCAAATAACATCCTTTATGTGCCTTCTATATTGCAAGTGATCAGATGATGTTACTGTTTATCTTTGGGGATGTTTATCTTTAAACAATGCATTTTATTTATTTATGAATTATTCATGAGTGCTGAATGGTGATTGGTGCATCATTTGATTACTACCTAATTGTTATGCTTTAAAAGCACTGTTTTAATGGGCATGCTCCATCTTGATAAAGTCTCCAACATTGGAGGCAAAAGCTCTTGACTTTATATATATTTTTTTTTATTTTTTGGCTTAATAAAGTGTTCTTCAAGAATGTATACATTGTTTTGGATCGGTCATCATTGCCATTTCATTTCCACACTACCAAAGCTTTTTTTGTGACTGTTTGGTTTGTCTCATACAATTTATATATAGTACAGAAACTGCCCTCTTATTATTAAAGGAAAATAAAAACAAATTTTTCCGGTTTTAATTGGGTCATTATGATGCCCCACCTCTGGCCCAGTAATCAAGGAGCTTCAATCCTCACCACTAGCACCAGTGGGGGACATAAACTGGGAGGATGAGAAGTACACACAGTATTTCCAGATGCAGCTCTCTGCATAGTGTAATTTCCCTTAAGAGCAGAGACCACAGTCAGTCTAGGGCTTCTTTCTCCCTCTTTCTCCACCAGCACAGCTATAGAATTCACACACAAACACACACACACACACACACACACACACACACACACACACACACAGACTGGAAAAGGCTGGCACAGGTTTAATAGCTAAGCTCTTTCTGAGCAGACTATAAGGTAGTTTCCCCTACCACCAGTCACTTCTTATCAGCTACTTTAAGACCCTTAACAAAGGGTGTCTGATCTTACTGTGTAATGTTACTGTTAATACAAATGGCAGTTTGACCAAGAGCAACGCTAATAGGATTGGCCCACACAGTGTCACCAAGCAAATATGCAGGTACTCTCAGAACTTAAATATCTCTAGGCAGATCAGCCACAATGAAAGGTTTAAATATCACAGGAAATATTAAAACAACATTGCAAGACAGTCTCAAATAAATAAAGAAAAAACATCTAACCTAAACTTTGCTATATTCAGTATATATATAAATATATGTATATATATATATATATATATATATATATATATATATATATATATATTACCTATGTGTTACCTGGATATGTCATTGTACCCACCCTACTAGAATTTCTTCCATAATTTCTCATACTCTGTGGACAATCACTTTTTTCTTTCCACCTATTTTTTTATGTTTCTATCCTCATTTCTCTTATATGTTTTATATTGTAATTTTTCAAGTAGTCATCTTCTCTTTGTTTGTATAGCTGTTATATTTATTTCTGTATGTGTTTCTATTTATATATTTATATATATATATATATATATATATATATATATATATATATATATATATTCAATATATATAATGGACCATCCCAGTAAACAAATGCAAATAAATAATAAATAAATATTCCTGTTTGTATCTGAGAGAATTACTGTACCCTAATAACTTACTTCAGAGCAAGCAAGGCAGATGTGGTGAGTGGATCTTGATGTTGTTTGGTCAAAGACAAAATACAGAATACAGTCTCTCACTGAGATACTTCCCAAATTAATATCTCAAGTATTACTGCTGGGATAGCTTGCAGAAAGACATAATTTCTTGTCATCTGACTCTATCCCAGGTGAAAACCCCCACTGATACAGCTGGTAGCATTTAGCATCTACCTGTGAAAATACATAGACAAGGGCTTTTCTTAGATGTAAGGCAGATCCTGGAAGTCATAAAACAGTAAAACACTTCCTAGACAATACAGAGAACATTAGTTCTAGACATTGTGTCTATTACTGCACTGAAACTGAAAAATAGCATCCTTTTATTATGTGGCCATAAAGTAATTTCATTTCAGCTATTTTTCTGAAGTTAACCTCTTGTGTTCCAGTTTCCATTGTCAAAATATATACATCTAAACAGTTATAATAGTGCAGGTACATTTCTGTTGTAATCAGTAGGCATGCTGTGGTTACAGCTTTAAACAGCACTTTGTAAAATACCTATTCAGCACACGTCTGTACAAACCATCTCATATGACATACAGTTCTAATACATTTGCAACACAAGCATATGAATCATGTTGATATTCGCAAATTACATATCATTATTTACAAAATTCCAGATAGCTGGGCAGGCAGTATCTCCTTTCATGACAGTCATTAAAACAAAATGTGCAATTACCATGGTGAAAATAGTACCAGTAGTATTTCAGTTGAATGTTACTCAGAAAAGAAGTTGAAAGAAGAAAAGCCTATGAATATGTGGGGGAGGGATCACACACAAATGAGATTACTGCGACAATCATTTATCTGCTAAATATCCGACAACTGCCATGTTCACTAAGGAATGAGTGTAAACATCAAATACAATAATTTTATAACAATGGGCTGGCTGCACCATTTTTTCAGTTGTTGCTATTTGCTTGGTTCTGAAAATTGCCTTAAATTAGGTCTGTAAGGAAACAATCTACAACCCTCACTTTGATAGTTAAATAGGACTGCACACCTAAAATGTATGTATATAACTCTGCTGGATGCAGACTAATGATTATAAGTGCTGGACTATAGCTTTCTTGAATAACCACAAACAAAGCTTGAGTTGCAGAGTTGTAACAGAAAAAGATTGACCCCACATATACTGTCCACTGGGAATTGTTCTTAACTGCCAGTCAAATCCTAGGCTACTAACCTCCTTTTCCCTGACCTCTTATTGAGGTGTTATAAAATCAGAAATTCATTTCAACTACAGACTGTTGAATATTTACTGCTTTTTAGAACGTATCTATCCAGTGCAAGGAGTACAGTACAAGAAAGAGAGAAACTACCACTTGCACAGAAAGATAGATAGTCTATTCCAATTAGCTGCTGCTCAATAATTAGGACTGAATATGAAAAATAGCAAATCTCAAAGAAAGAAGTATTAAAATAAGGTCCATGCTGCAAGTACTGCATTTTGACCTTTTCCTACATACACAAGTTTATTGCTGGTATCACTGAAAAGCCATAAGTTGCTTAGGTTGACAATCCATTTTGACAGAGCTTATTGGCCATGGAGGGTGGGACAGCACTTGTGCTATGCTTTTTTTTTTTCATCATGGTATTGACACAGGAGGGGAACACAGCAGAGAGCTTATGAAGGAAGAGAAGTGAAGAAGTGCAGACAGTAGTGTAAAAGCAATGACTGCTTCATATCATCTTTCAATAGAGATGCCATATGGCAGCTGGTACATGTAGTGAGTCCCATTTATAATTTATTATCTAGTCACTATTTATGTTCTGTTAGCCAGGTTAATTGTTTACAAATATTTACATTTGTGGAAGATAAGTTGTACATTATTATCATTTTGCCTATGGTGTTGTATCTACGAAGAAGCAGAAACAACTAATATGCATGCCATCAAATAAAATAATTTATTAAATAAACTCTAAATAAAAGCATATGCTAATATATATTTGATGATCCACACCTAGCCTCATTCTTAAAGCCTGCAGTTCCAAAAATAGCCTATACATTCCCAGAAAGGGGGACATAATGTAACCTGAGATTGAATCTAATAATGAGGGAGTTCCCTTTTTTGCAATAAACAGACGGGAAGGAAACCAGTGGGAGCTGATATAAAGCAGTGTAATTCTGTCTCTAAAATCAAATTTAATAGAAAACTGGACCACTACATTTGAAAATGTTCCTCTCTGAGAGTGGATTACTCAATAAGTCTACAAAGATATAGTGAATTATGTTCCTGTATGTCACCAGACGAGAAGCCTTTAAGCTTTCTAATAAGATTCCTTTTTCTTGAAGAAGAGAAAGATAAAAACAGCAGTATTCAGGAAAAAAATCCAAGAATTATTGTGCATCTAGAAAAAAACTGCAGTTCATTTGCATTGTGTTTTTTGCAAGGGTATAAGGTTCTACAGGTAACATAAGATGCTTGTGTTATAGAGTTAAGCAGAGATAAAAACATCAAGTTTGCTGAGTTGTTTGATTCATTAATAAAATGTAGAGTTATTTGTAATTTAAGAATCTATGTAAATTGAGACTGTAACCGTAATGCATCTGACCTGATCTAAAGCTGGGAGTGAGTACAAAGGAAGATATATAACAAGCATGCATTCAAAATAATTCAGTGAAGAAAAGAATGTGTCTAAGACAAAATATGAGTTAAATAAATAGAAGTGACAAGTAAAATGAAGACGTTACACAAGTAATAGAAATAAAACACAGATACACAACAATGTACTGTAACTGAGACTAGAGAAAACATCATGCATTTGAAATTCAAGCCGCAAGTACTAGGTTTGACTATAGGAATGACAGGCAGTATTTACTGTGTTTAGGTAACCCTGGAGAGTCTGTAGTAAGAAAAAAATGTTTCTAAGATGTATACTAAGAAAACAACTGCATTCAAAATAATTCCATTTTCTTAAACATAAGTATAAAAATGAGAACTGCCAACAAACTACATATGTTCCAATTAATTAAAAAGAATGTGTACTCTGAAAATACCTCTGAAGCACCGAGAGAGGAATACAGGTCAGACTGCTGGCAAGAAATGATGATAATTATTAAGAGAAATGTTTAATTTAAACTAGACATGCGCAGAGTGTAATATTTTGTCAGAACATACTGACATGTCAGGAGACCTAATATGTCACAACAAAACACAAAATATGCGGGCTTGGATTCACAGAGTGGTAGCACAAAGCACAGTGCAAAATTGCATAGGAAGTGGCTATCCATAGGTTATGGACAATTCAAAGAAACCATCTGCATGAATACACTGCATGCAAAAGAGTGTGTAATGACATGTAAATAAGAAATCTAATGCACTATGGAGTATGAAAATACAGATGGCCAGGATGGCAGTCCAATTCAAAGATGTATAAAATGTCAGCGCTGCATATAAACACCCACCCATTTTGAAATCAATGATTTACAGAACATGTGATAGGAGCTATATTAGACAGCAGCAACAGTAGCTCAACAGCATGTGTTAGTAGCTACCATAAGAGCCAGTGCTGCCAAAGCTGTGCCTCAAGGCCACCTGAAACACTGAAGATGATATAGGTAATGACTCACAAATCAGTATCTAGCAGATCTGCAGGTATTGATAATGTCATGTTAGATAGGGATACATTATGAGATCTATTAGAATTGTGTCACAAATTAGTATAATTAAGGGTTGTGTATTTTATTTTTATACCCATTCCTTTGGACACAAAGTTATGTATAGTGTTCACCATCCCAGCTACAGGGACCTTCTGAGTCCCTATCAGTTCAGCAAAAAATTAGTTCAGTGAACAGCATTTTCAGTGCACTTACATCCAATGTGCTGTTCATCTAATTGTTCATACTGAAATCACGGTACAGTGAGGATCGGGAAATTTGCCTTTACCCCACTGTAGTGCAATCTCGGAGTTGGTATATATAATTAGTGAGGAGTGGGGGGTGCAGCCCCCAACATAGGTGGAATTCAACGAACAGCATTTCCAGAGAAATGCCATTCAATGAAGTGTCACTTCGATGAAGTGATATAGACCTGGACCTTCCAGAGACCTAGTAGATGCATATTAGATATATATTGCAGGTTTTTGCATCATGAACTAATCAGTTCCCTGATATCATGCTACATCACATGGAGAAGCACATCTGGATCTGAACCAACAGCATGCATGCATACCATGAAACTGCATACCTCCTTGAAGTCCTGGGCACCATAAATTATACTCATGTTGTCATTATGGCTCCATCTGACACAGATGCACAGAGATAAATAAATAGGAAGGGCTACTACTCTTTGAACTACCAGGTAGCCTATAATGCCCAGAGCATTATCCATGGTGTGTCTGTGTACCACCCAGGCAGTTCACATGATTTACATTTGGCAAATATCCAACCTATACCAGTGATTCCTGCAGAAGGACATCCCACAGGGTTATCTGATAGGTGGATGCACAATTCCAAACAGAAATCATTATACAGACAGCTTTCATGCTTGCTAGGCAGAGGTCACATATAATGTTGAATCTAATGCAAGATAGACTCTCTAGCCATTGATGATGGCCCTTATTCTTAACCCACGGACCATGGAGGAAATAACATGCAGCACAATTAATGCTGAAACCAGAAACATTGTGCAATGTGCATTCAGACTTCTAAAGGATGGATTCTACAGTGTAGTTACTTCTTGTAAGGTACTGCAGTATAGTCTTGATGTATGTACCAAAACACTTGTAGAGTGTGTCATGCATCACAATATGCTGGATAACACCATGGCAGAACATGCCATACATGATAAAACAGCATTAGCAGGATAGGGAGATGATACAAGGGTAGACATTGTAGCAGCAGGACCACTACAGAGGCAGTGACGGGCACCATGGACAATGATGCTTACAACATGGAATAATAATGCATGCTGTAACATTCAGTCTATGCAGAGTGAGCCTAGTATGGTAACACTGAGCATCAAATATCAACATATCCTCACATGTCGGAGGGTGACAAGGACACAGACATCATCCCTTACAAAGGTAAATTTAACTGCAGTACTGCAGTTGTCACAGGAGACAAAGTCAGTAGCCTTGCACTGTGGGTTATTGTTGGGTATCAAGGATCACATCCTAGAGAAATGGTGTTGGGGTGGGACTGTGTGACTTTTGCCAGCATACACTTTGCTATCTGTCAGGAATCACATCCTCAAGTGATGGTGCTATGGTGAAAATACTTGACCAGTGTGGAGTTAACTATTTTGGAACTGGATCTATTCCATACCAGGAATGGAATTGAACTACAGGACCTTGCTGAAGCACACTGAGGGGCTGTCCTATGAGTAGAAGCTTTCCAAGACCAGAGGGTCCAAACCACTAGCCATTATGTGACACTGATGATGTATCTGCAGTGATCTGTGTCATCTGACATTTGATGTCCTATGCATTTCCACATTTTCTCTAGACCATCTATAGCTGCAGACCACATGGCTAGTGGAGGCAGAGTAGGTGGCAGTGATAATTAGTTTCATGAATACACATATCGATGTGACATTTACCATCAGTGATTTCAGCAGCACTATCATCTATTGTGCCTATACTTCATGTCAGGATGCAGCTGCTGCATCTCCTCTCTCACCATCTCAACAGTGGTGTCAATAGCCATCATATGTGCCTGGATCACTAACCTGAGCATTTGCTGGTTGAGTCCTAGTGCTGCATGCAAGTCAGGCATAATATGGGAGTCATAGTAGCATCATTCACCTTATTTTGCCCTGCTGTGTTTGACCCTTCATCACCAGTGGATTTTGTATATACCTTAAAAAATATGTCAAATTTGGAAGTTTATAGACATAAGTATACCCTTGTGGCACACATAAGACACATCTAAACAGTGCTATATATAAAGTAGGAACACATAACTTGTCATGCAGAACATTGCACTTGCAGACCAGAGGTGACTACAGAATAGATGTGCTGGTAGCCAAAAGCTATAACCTCATCATTTCATGCATAGGTATGTGCCCTACCTTATTGTTATGATTAGTAATAAAGTGGTGCTTCCTCTACTGATAGTTGGAAGTAAGTGCCAGGTCTGCACCCACATCCAAACCACCTCCTAGTATAAAAGGCTAATCCTCCTGCCCTGTGCATGATACCAAAAACTCCTCCATCTATCAGCTACTTTAGTGTTGACAGGCCTTACCCTGTGCTTGTCCTGTCCACCATGATGCCCTGAGCATTCCACTTTGCATGGGAGACTATATCAGTAACCCTGCTTTGCACGTGTTGTAAGAATCTGTTATGGTCTTTGATGAAGCCCTCTCCATTCCCTAATATATCTGGTCCCTGCACCAGCTTTGGCCAGTAGGCAAACAGCATGCATGCATGAGCCTACATTAATGCTTGGGGCTTGTGAAGTTCTATAGGTGTTGCATCCCTACTTGACTATACCAGTACCTGTACACCTGTCAACAAAACATGTGACAGGTGAGATTACTTTAGTGCCAGTGGACTTAAATGTCTTGAAGTGTATGCATGTATTCTGTGTGACCATCTCCATGTGTGATGTATATGAGCAAGAATGCTCATCTGTGGTCCACCTATGCTTATGTCTCATGTGCACAAACTGGAGCACACTGACCCTCCTTCTCCCTGACAGGTACCACAGGCATTGCATGGGTTCAATAGGCATTTTACCTTCCAAGTTCTCCTTCCTTCTCCATCTAATGCTCAACATCCATGGCAGTTTTACAGAATTTGCAATCAGTTCCATTTATGTGTTTGAAAGAGATCTTGCACAAAAAGGCAGTGGCCATTTTTTATCATGCTCAAACGCGGTACTTCACATGAAAGATCTTCATATTTGTACAGGTAGCACTGATGTCCTTGAATTGCATTCTCTGCATTGTACACTAACCATACGTAGTGGCACAATTCATGCATACATGCATGTAGTGTTTAACATAAGGTGTGTGATGTCTACGTGCATACACCATGCTATAGAATGCACATTGTGCCTTGGTGCAGCACTACATTTTATAACACATGATTCAGAAACATGCATTCATGCACATAGGTGTACCATATTGATTCTCAATAGGATGAACTGAGTGACAATGGCTGCTTCATCCCTATGATTGACAGATCTCCAGAATGTTGTGGCATGGACAGCAGTATTTTCCTGTTCTTCCTGTACAGAGACTTTAAGGAGTGCCTGCTTGGGGAGTGTGATGGCACTTTTAAAAAGGAAAGCCAGGTTCAGTCTGTCCTGGGTGTTGTCTGATAGCTTAGGTATCACACGTAGAGGAGAAAAATGCAGGCTTTAATACAGTGACATTAGGTGATGACACCCTGGCCTGCTCTGCCAACAGAAGGCAGATGATCATAATATGCAGACAGAATTATGCCTTCCAGTTGTGACCTACTGTCTTAACAGTTGTTCCTATATACTTAACAATAATTATTTATTTTCCAGCTGATGAGGAACATCAATTGAACATGGTTGATGGAGGTAGAACTGGCTTTCCAGATATCAGGATGTGTATATGTTCTATACCTTTCCTGTATACAGGTGTAGTGGTGGCCATGTCATATGCATGTCTCATATCTTCACCACATTGTGTCTGGTGTATATTAGCCCAGCTGAAATGGAGGATAAGGTACAGGCATGCTCACCTCAGTCTCTCTCAGCCACTGAAGATAATACTGGGTCTTCAGGGCCATCTGTGTCTACCTCTCAGGAGGGGGTGGTGGTTCCTCTGCTAGAAGTGATCTGAGGTTCACTGTGGGTCTCTGTCTCTACTCCCAGGAAAGGAGGATTTCTTCTCAACTTACAGCAGACAAGGAAATCAACTGTGGCAAACAAGTGACAGCTTCTGAAACTGTTTGCCATGGCGGTGCATAGGCAGCCTGACACCTACATTAGAAAAATGGAGCACCTTCTGGGATCATTCATCTGGCAGACCGTGGTCATTGAGCTTCCAGTGGAACAGCTGACCCATGTCATTGTGTACCCAAGTGTGTGATACCTATGTATGTTGCCCTCTAAGTCAGCCTGGCAATCAGCTATGGCAGCAGCTCACCCTATCTCCTTTTCTGTGTTACCACTGCCTTCTGAGTCTTTGTGTATCTTGTTTATTGTTAAGCCTTCCACTTCACTGTATACCTTCTGTCTTCTGTCTGTAGAAGTCATCCACTTTTGACCCATGGCAGTTTTACAGAATTTGCAATTAGTTCCATTTATGGGTCAGTTGTTCCACTGGAAGCTCAATGACCACGGTCTGCCAGATGAATGATCCCAGAAGGTGCTCCATTTTCCTAATGTAGGTGTTATGATTAGTAATAAAGTGGTGCTTCTGCTTATGTGTCCCAGGTTGCTCTGCTCATAACTGCTATGACCTTTCTGTCTCTGCCATCCAAAGCCATTCCTTGATACTTTCCCAATGTCAGGGAGGTTGCAGTTGTGAATTCCGCCTTCAGTCATTTCAGGAGATCTTGCTTGTGACTCTTTATGTCACTATAATGGTGATGACATTGTTCACCAGTGTGTGAAATACCAGTTGCACTGGTGACAGCTTTGACCAAGCTATTCCAAGCTTCAGGCTTGTACCAAGACCTAGTATAGTCCTCCTGCAGAAGCCTATGGCTGTAGCACATTATGAGGAATGCCAAAAATATCTTGGACTCCTTTTGACACCAACTTTGGACTCTAAATAGAGCACCATTCTCAACTTCACCTGCCATGTCTTCTGAAGAATATCTCGAAATATGTCAGGGAATTGTTGCCCAATTCAGATCTCTCATGTACCAGCCTATGCACAATGATGGACAACCTTGCCAACTGCATTTGCATGATAAAAACAAACAAACGGCCTGGCAAAGAAATTTGGTATGATTACTTCAAACTACAGTGCAGGTGTGAAATATGGCCATGAGACTTGGCCATTTATGCTGCTCAATGTATTTACACATGTCCCACTGTGAAATTCTCAAATGCTTTTTGCTGATGATGTCTGAATTACATTTTGAAGGATATACTGGTACTTTTGGCAATGTTCTCTGGTATGGTGAATGGTAATTATACATATGCTCTTGTGACTCAATTATATGACATTTTCTGCGATGTCATTTTCCATGATGGTGGTAATAATCAGTGTTGGTGATAGATACAGTTATAGACATTAGGACATAATGGGTTGTTGGGGTATACATTTTACAAACTGTGACAGATAGCAACTGGCAATTGAATCCATGACTAAAAAGAAGACTTAGCTGCTAAGTTCTATTTATTAACTGCTAGTGCCACAAGACAACTAACATTTTAGCTTCTAGAGGTGTAACAATTTCCACATGAGTGAAGATTTACATATGACAAGCCTGTAGGGGTTTGACTTTGACTTGCTATATAACTGGAGTTATAATTAGAAGCCATTATTCATTGCTGTAAAAAAATCTTAAACTGGGTTTAATAAGTCACAATAACCATATTAAATACTAAATTTGTAATATTTTGAAAACAACTTAAACTATCTCAGCAATCATTCATGTTACACACATACTGTTAGTAGCATTTTGTTGATAGGTAAGTACTAGGCTAGCTTCCCGTGTGAGCCATTTAAGCCTGGTCAATTTCCCCTTCAGAGGTGTGAATCAAACCTTGTACCTTGTGTCTGTGAGGTAAGCACCTTAACTAGTATACCAACCACCATCCCCATGGAGTTGAGAACTTTCATATGAGTGTAGGCAGTTCTGTTTGTGCTACTTGGTTGTTAAGATATTTAGAACAGCATTACATTTATGACAATATAAATAAGTATTATATGAAGATGAATTAATGTTCCTTTACCTGTGTGACAAAAGAGAAATACTGCCAGCCCAGCTATCTGGAATTATTTGTGAATATTTATATGATTCATACAGAAGTGTGTGTAAAAGTGTATAGTACTGAGCTAAAATGTAACCACAGCATAACCTGCTGGCTTAGAATGGAAATGTATATAAACTATTGTAATTGTGTAAGTGTATATGTTTTAACAGTAGAAACTAGAACATAGAGGGTTAACTTGCACAACTTCAAGAAAATAAGTTGAAATTAAATTGTTTTATGATTGTGCTATGAAAGTTATCTCTCAGTTTTAGTTCAGTAGTAGACACAATGTCTAGAGCTAGAAGTTTTTGTATTGTCTTGGCAGAGAAGTAATTACTAGGTTTGAGATTCAGAAGTGTTTTATTGTTTTATGACTTTCATGGTCTTCAAACATCTGAGAGATATGTATTTTTTCACACAGAGATATTAAATTCTGTTAGTTTCTGACAAAGGGGGTTTGCTTAGGAACTAAAAGTCAGGTGGCAAAAAGTGATGTCATTCAAGCTAACCTAGCAGCAATATTTAATATTAATTTAAGAACTCTCTCAGAGAGAGAAGGTGCAGTTTGCATTTTGTCTTCCACCTGGAAACATCCACTCATCACCAGCTTCTGCACTTCTGCCTGCATGTTGTTCTGTAAGTTAGTTTTTAGGGCATAGTAACTCTTTTAGATTCAGATAGGAATAGAGTAAAGTATAGATTAGATGTTTTCTTTATTTATTTGAGACTGTCCTGCAATGTTGTTTTAAATATTTCCTGTGATTTTTAACTCTGAAGTCACTATGAATACATATTTAGTGCCGTTTTGTTCTTTTATTATTTATTATTAAATATGTTTAAACCTATCTTTGTGGCTATTTGTGAGACAAATTTTAGCTCTTAGAATACTTGCATATCTGTATGGTGACACTGTACAGGCCACTCCTAAATAGCTTTGTTCTTGGTCAGGCTGCCATTTGGATAATAGTAACATTACACAGTAGGATTGGAAACCCTTTGTTAAGGGCCTTAACTAGCTGATAAAGAGTTGTCTCATGGCAGTTGGAGCTACCTTATAGTCTAAGCAGAATAGGGGACATAGCTAATATACCCTTGTCAGCTTACCCACGTGTGTGTGCGTTTGTATGTCAATCAAATCTCAAAGTGTGTGTGTGTCAGCTACTTGGGCAGGAACACGAAGCACTGGTTGGACAGAAAGGGTGCTGGAGGTTTTGGCTTGGCCACTCAGCTGAGATCTTAACCCTATAGCTGTCCCAGTGGGGAGTCTTACTGGGGATCTGGAGAAAGAGGGAGAAACCAGCCCCTGACTGATTGTGATCTCTGTGTGCTCTTAAAGGAAATTGTACTTTATTGTGTGTGTACTTGTCATCCTCCCAGTGTGTACATTCCCCACTGTTGCCAGTGGTGAGGATTGAGGCTCCTTAATTACTGGGCCAGTGCAGGGGTGTCACAATCTGCACTAGACAGAAGACAACTATCAACACAGTTGTGTTTGTCATTGTGAAAGCTTTAAGATGAAATATTTTAATAATTTGTGTGTAGCATGGTTTTAAAATTAACAATGCAATTATGAACAACAATATTTCACATCTAGAGGCTTCAACGGGATTTAACTGCAAATGCACCTACAGGCATCACCTGGCTGTAATGACTTATTTAGTATTCATTACACAAGACTGTAGTGCAACTTTAAATTTGCAACTTGACAATAGTACTTCATTGTTCAGTTACTAATAAGAAGTCTGTGACAATAGCTAGTTTTACCAATGGGGTCAGAATATTTTATTTTATTTATTTATTTATTTGCAGTTTGTTAACTGGGAAAGTCCATTGGGCTGAAAATGAGCCCGTTTTCAATGGAGGCCCAGGGAGAAAAGCTCCATATACAAATATTACAAAGCTAATATCAACAAAGTTAACAAGTAAAACACAGTAACATATAAGACAGAATAATAATATTTGAACAAGATGTAACAAAGCATTGAATGAAATTAAAACACAAGTATGTTGGAGTGCAGGCGTATATGCACTCATAGTTTCATGAGGTGAGAGGTAGGAAGAATTACAGTAGAGTAGAACAGTGAGAGGTGAATAGGAAAGGATGGGGGAGCAGAAATGAAATAGAGGGAGTTAGGTGGGGTGAGAGCATGAGCATTCTGTGTGAGAAGGCAGATTGGAATGGAGCATGGTCTTGAAGGTGGAGTGATTTTGGGTGATTTGAATGGGGAGTAGTGAATTCCATAGTTGAGCAAGGGGAAAAGACAGGAGAAATTGCCCTGGTGTGCATAAAGGTTTGCACACTTTGAGGAGGTTCTGGTTACTGAACCTGAGTATTCTGTCAAGATGATGCAAGGTGAGTATGGAGGAGAGGGAAGGCCAGTTAATGGGTTTGAAAATGAGTTTGTGAGTATTTAACAGTTGAATGTAAGAGAGAGATAGTGGGGGAGTTCCAGCCAGTTCAAGGAGTGGAGTGCATCATGGTGGTGGGAGGAGGATTTGGTCCCGGTAGCAAACTTAAAGGTTTTATTGTAACAAGATGACAGTTTTGACTTTAGGGAGGATTGAAGGTTGGTGAGGAGAGGGGCTCCATACAGCAGAGAGGGGATGAGGTAGGAAACTGAGTATATCTTTGGATGAGGGAGTGAGAATCTTTCAAAGCCCCCGGGCCAGTGGAAGATACGGCCCAAACCACAGAATCCTTTACAAACGCATTCTATGGAAACCTACAGGCATGCATGGATCGTGCTATCCCAAATAAAACCAAGACTCACTCCTCCAAAGGCAGGAGACCAGTCTGGTGGACACCAGCCATAAATAAGCTATACAACAGATGGAGGAAGCTACTACATGATAGAGCAAAATCCCAAAAAGGGAAGGCATCTCTGATCAGTACTAGCAAGAAACTACAATCCCTCATAAAATCATCTAAGGCCATCTTTGAAAGAAAAATTGCACAGGACACTAAAGATAATCACAAGGCCTTCTTTAGTTATGTCAGGAACCTGGGTGGCAACTCCCAGATATGCTCTGAGTTAGTGCAACATGACAAAAAATACACTGAACCCACAGACATTGCCAACATCCTGGCAGGCAGGTTCAGTGCAAACCCCCCCCCCCCCCCAAAAGAGCAAATGTCTATCCCAACAGAGTGTAGCCTCCCTGACATCACAGATGCACAGGTGAGAGCTGCCCTCTCCAAAGCAAAATAACACAGCATCAGTGGGACCGGACGGTGTCACCGGCTGCGTCTTACACGAGCTCCAAGAAGAACTGAACCCTCACATAAAGTCACTGTTCAATCTCAGCCTTACTACAGGATATGTACCCAAGGAATGGCGTACAGCAACAGTGGTCCCACTCCACAAAGGTGGTGCCACAACGGACCCCGGAAACTATTGCCCTATAAGCCTGACTAGCCTGGTCTGCAAAGCTATGGAGCATATCATCATGGAACTCATAAACAAAGACATTGGGAACCTCCAAACACTGGATCCTGCCCAATTCAACTTTGTTAAGGGCAGATCTTGCCTCTTGAACCTGGTCAACTTCTTTGAAACAGTCACCAAGGCCATAGATGAAGGGAAGGTATTCCACACAGCCTACCTGGACCTCGCAAAAGCCTTTGACACAATACCCCACTCGGGCATAATAAATAAGCTCACCAGCTTAAATATCAACCCCTATGTCACAAGATGGGTTGCAAACTGGCTCAGGGATAGAACCCACATGGTCAGAATTGCAGGTGCCATGTCAGACTCTAAACCAGTTAGAAGTGGCATCCCACAAGGCTCAGTCCTGGGACCTCTCTTGTTCGGTATGTTTTCTCTGAGGTACAGGCTAACACGGGAGGACTATGGCTGACCAAGTTTACAGATGACTGCAAAATGGGTGCCATAATCGACTCACTGACTGACACAAGCATCCTCCAAAAGGGTCTCACAGAGATGGATAACTGGTGCCAGAGCCATGGCCTAAAGCTAAATGCCAAAAAGTGCATAGTCATCCCCTTTGGGAAAAACAAAGTGCCCACAAATTACCACATAGGTGGTAATCCATTAAGTACAGAAGAAGTAATTAGGGATTTTGGGGACCCAAGTAGATAGCAATCTCTCCTTTGACAATCACGTTGCCAAAGTGGTTAGAAAGACCTTCTATATAGCCCACCTTATCATGAAAGGGTTCACATCTAGATCAAGAGAGGTCATTGTGCCCCTCTACTCATCACTCGTCAGGCCCATAATTGAATACAATGCCCCATTCGGGATGTACCTTACCCGACACCTGCAGCAACTGGAAAGACCCCAAAAGTACCTCACCAAGAGGATCAAGGGACTCAAACAGATGCCCTACGCAGTTAGTCTAAAGAAACTCCAGCTCTACTTGGTTGCTTACCGCCTACTCAGAGGCGATCTGTGCCTGACGTATAAAGCCATGTCCAACCCAAAATTAATGGACATGCTCCACCTCAGGAAATCCAAATCCCTTAGAGCTACATGCTCCAGGGACTTAAAACTCGGCACAGAAATAAATAGGACATGCTGGAGGGACAGATTCATATCCCAGAGGCTCCCCTCACTCTGGAACAAAATCACAATCACTGTTAGGTAGAGCCCCTCAATGACCCTCTTCAAGAGAAATCTTGATGAGTGGATGGGAGATCGTAGGCTTACCCCTGGGATCTCTTCTGTGTCCCTACTAGACAGAGGCACAGTAAACTAACCTTAAAAGGGCTATCTTCTGTGACCTACTATACAGAGGCACAGTCAACTAATCTAAAAGGGTGGCGAAAGCCAAACACACTCTGGCTAGGCTTATAAATGCCCTAGGGCAGATAGCCTAGTATCAACCTATAATGGCTGTGATGATACAGCATTCCAAACTTTTGGTGTGTTTTCTTAATACTAGTTTGTATATGAATGTCAAACTTTAAATGTTCATCAATAATAACACCTTGAAGTTTTGTATGGGAGACGATTTTAATGGAAATCTTATTCTGACGGACTATGGAGAAGGAATTGTTATCGATAAAGGTGTGTTTAGATGGGGTAAAGATTATGATTTTGGTTTTGTACACACTGAGAGCAAGGTGATTATTCAGCAGCCAAGTCTCTGTACAAGAGAAGGCATCTTGTGTTAGTTGCTTTAGTTTGGGGAGGGATTGAGCATAACAAATTATGGTAAATTGTCCACGTATTGAACATGTTTGGTATTAGGAATGCACTGATGAAAATTATTAATGAAGATGTTAAAAAGTAAGGGACCTAGTACTAAGCCTTGTGAAACTCCTGCTGGGGTGTGGAGGAAGGAGGAGGTACTATTGTTCCACTTGATGGCTTGTTGTTTATTAGAAAGGTAACTGGAAAACCAGTTAATAGAGGGGGGATTGAGAAGAGAGAGTTTGGACAAGAGAAGGTTGTGGGAAACAGTATCAAAGGCCTTTGATATGTCTAGGAGAAGGGTAAATACAATGTTGCCAGAATCTCGGGCAAGGAAGGACAGAAGGGTAGTGGTAGTACTATGTCCAGGTATAAATCCATGTTGAGGAGGGGAGAGAAGTTAAATATCTAGGAGTCAGGGAAAGAGTTGCAAGTGTATGCATTTTTCAAGGACTTTTGAGATAGGGGACAGGATGGCTGTAGGATGAAAGTTGGAGATTTCATTATTGTTTCCTCCTTTATGGAGGGGAATGATTAATGCTTTCTTCCAGAGGAGGGGTATATGGGATTCTTGGATTGAATGGTTGATAAGTATGGTGATGGGAAGAGCTATGCCATTTGCAGCTAGCTTGAGAAAGTTAGATGAAAGGTTGCCTGGTACATGAGAGCATGGTTTTAGCTTTAGTAGAAGTTTTTTTATGGTGTGTAGAGAGATGAGTTGTATGATAAGAGAGGCATGAGTAGTGTTGATGTCAGCATGACTAGAGCTGAAGGTGTGGGATGAGGGTGGAGTAGAAGTGTTATTGGAGAATGACATGGTGAGCTTGGCTATTAAATGAATAAAGGAGTTGAATTGGGCAGCTAAGATTTGATCAGGAGAGTTAGGGTCATTGAATGGTTGATAAGTATGGTGATGGGAAGAGCTATGCCATCAGCAGCTAGCTTGAGAAAGTTAGATGAAAGGTTGCCTGGTACATGAGAGCATGGCTTTAGCTTTAGTAGAAGTTTTTTTATGGTGTGTAGAGAGATGAGTTGTATGATAAGAGAGGCATGAGTAGTGTTGATGTCAGCAGGACTAGAGCTGAAGGTGTGGGATGAGGGTGGAGTAGAAGTGTCATTGGAGAATGACATGTGTGTGCTTGGCTATTAAATGAATAAAGGAGTTGAATTGGGCAGCTAAGATTTGATCAGGAGAGTTAGGGTCATGGCAAGGATTGTCTTTTTTGTCAGGAGAGAGGAGAGCAGATATACTGTTCCAAAATTGTGGGGATTGGATCTATGATTGTTTTGAAGCTTGGAGTAGTAGGACTTTTGGTCTGAAGCAATTTGTTTTTTTCACTTTATTATGAAGTTGCTTATATTCAGTAAGGGTGTTAAGTGTTTTAGATTTTTGGTAATGCTTTCAAGATTTGTCTAGGAGATGCATGAGTGTAATAGTTGCTTTAGTTAGCCAAGGGGTGAATTTAGTTTTATTTATTTTAATCATGGGGAGAGCAAAACTATCTAGTAGATTATTGAGCATAGTACTGAAGTATGTAACAAGAGGGAGGGTTTTTACAGGGTTCAAATTGATATGTGTTATTAAGTCAGAGAATGCTTGAGGGTTGAAGTTTTTAGGGTACGAGTTGTGATGTGGTTGTGGTGAAGATGGAGAGAGGATGGTGAGTGACAAGCAAAGGCAGGAAGATGATTGCTGAGGGAGTGGGGTAGGGTGTCACTGGCAGAAATGGAGTTGGGATGAGAAGCTAATATCCAGTCCAGAATACTACCAGAGTTGTCTTTGTTGAATCTAGTTGGAGAGGTAATTATTTGGGTGAAGTTGTATAGGTTTAAATTCTGAGGTGATGTAGGTGATTGAACAGAAGTCCAGTTTATATTTACACCACCTAGGAGTATAGTTTCATTGCTTTACTGGATGAGAACCAAAACAGGATATCTTCAAGAATGGGGATGTTATTTCCTGGTGGAATATATAGGGCAGCTATACATATGTTTTTATGGTTATTAATTTTTAGGAGGGCCAGGGTTAGTTCAGCTATTGTAAATTGGGGTATAGGCTTGGTATAGGGTGTCACTGTTAGAGAGGAGGAGAAAAGTAGGGCTTACTCCACCACCTCTGTTTGGAGTTCTGTCATTTATTATGATGCTGTAGTTGGGAGGGGAAGTTTCAGACTCTTTTATGTGGACTTTAGCTATGTTTCAGTGATAGAGAGAACATCATGGTGGTAATGAGATAGCCAGGCATAAAGGGTAGTAAGTTTATTGCATAAACTTTGGGTGTTAGTGGTAGCAAAAAGGAGATATTTATGGTGAGAGGGTGAGGAAGGCAAGGTAGGGTTGTAAGCATGTTTGTCTGAGGGTCCAGAATTAGGATGTATGTCAGCAGAGAGGAGGATGGAGATTAACTGGAGTAGGAAGAAGGCAAGGTCTTTAGATTCATTGGAGATGGAGTTGAGAGCAGGGTAGCCGGAGAGGTATAGATTATGAGGGATTGGGACTGTATTATACATATCAGGAAGAATCTTTCTAGTAAAGAGTGAAGAGTCACTGTAGTAATAATGGTGAGGAGAGCTATAAGTTGTGAGGTGAGATTTTATTAAGGCTTATATTGAAGTTGTATGATAGAAAGGGAAGTAAGAAAAGTTAGGAAGTCTGGTAAGATGGAGTAGGCAGTAGAGGAGGAAAGGTAGACATATTGTAGAGTATGTATAGATTTGATATGCATGGTAGTGTAAGGTTAGTATACAGTGGGGATGTGCAGAGGGGAGAAGGAATTAGCAGAAGGTAAAGTGATGTATTTGGTAGTAAGAATGGAGAAGGAGGAAAAGTAAGAATAGGAAAGGGGAGGGTACTGGATAGTGGAAGCAGGAGGGTTTAATGGATGAGGAGGTGGGTGAGGACTGTTCATATAAGCTGAATTCTAGAGGGGTTGTGTTTTTGGGGTTATAAGTGTAGAGGCAATGGGGGTGGGTAGGAATTGGGGGTAGGGTAGGGAGTGTAGTGAACCCGAAGTGCGAACGGAGCAGGCAGAGTTGAGAAGGAGGAAGGAGCAGAAGAAACCAACAAAAACATTTAGTGATACAGGCACGCTCAAGCACTCAAAGGTACTGACAAGCTCAGAGGTAAGTTGTTTATGAGTTAAGGTTTGGTCTAATTCAAGGAGACTTGTAACAGGTGTAACAAATGAGCAAAAAACAATGGGAAAGAACAAATGGCCTTAAAGCTAGAGGGAGCAGGGAACTAAATTGTTGCAAAAAAACGAAGGTGACAATGCAGATAGAGAGCCAAGGAAGGTATGTGAAATTAAAACATAAACTATCAGTTGCTTTGAAGTCACATCTAAAATGCCATCTACCATCTATATCTGCCATCTGGATTCAATCCCTGTATTTTCACTGCTGCTGTTCACAACTTACTGCATAAATATGTTGAGTCACAGAGAAAGTTATGTGACAAGTATATTTTCTTCATTCAGCACTGACCAGAGTACAGACTAAAGCGCACTGGTGCCAGACTCATTAGTGCTAGTGATGGCATTCCAAATTTAATTTTTGAGGTTTTTGCCTTCAGAAGTTAACTGTTTTTCACTGTTAGTCACCACACTGACATTTTTATATCCCAAGTAGACTCCAAAGAATTTTTCCTCAGGTAGATAGCAAATGCTGGAGGTGTGATGAGTAAGAAATAGATAATTGGAAATATATTTTCTGAGAGTACAGTGAGTTTACAGAGGTAATTTTGGTGGCTGCCAAGAAAGCAATTACTAGAAAATGGAAATCAAAATCTAAACCAACTATATTAGAAGTAGTGAATATAGTAACAGAGATAAAATAACTGGAATTGAGATCTTTAGAAAAAGGTAGGAGCAAACTACATAAAATAAAATGGGAATTGTGGGAACAATACATAGAGGGGAGACATGAGGTTTAAGACAAGGCAGGACTTACATAAATTATGCAATGTTTGACTGAAAAATGATTGGTTAGATTATAAATGATGTATAATGTTTGCAACTGGGAGTGTGTCAGTATGGTTTGTGATGTAAAATGCTTGCAACTAGGATTGTGTCAGTGTGGTTTGTTTTCATTTATATAAATGTACAATTGCTTAGGTCATAAGTTATGGGTTAATAAATATGTTTCTTGTTTAAACAAAGGGGACAAGAATTGAATAATTTATGTAATGTTGCTTAGGTTATATGATATATAGCAATACATGTGAAGCATAATGTTTGTTAATTTTAACTTGTTAATACAGTTTGATTATATTTACATAAATGTAAATGTGCCTATGTCACAAGTATTAATTCAATAAAGGTGTTTAAATAACAGTGTGCATTGCCAAGTGTCTTGCAATGGCAGGAGATATATATATATATATATATATATATATATATATATATATATATATATATATATATATATATATATATATATATATATATATATATAAAACTTAATTAGCGTGCTGATTTATTCAAGTGGTGGCCTAGTAAAATATCTAGCATTGAAGCCTACACCTATGACATTACCATGAAACATTCACACTTTTAACAGTGTTTGCCACATGACAACTTGCATTTCATTGCACATCAAGTCTTCATGTAATGACACTTATTGTGGAAGGGGCCACACAGGCACTAACAAAAGGTAATTTTGCACACAACATATACAAGCAAGATTTACATTTGCTTTACGGAAATGTCTTTCTTTCATGATTACTTGTCCTGACATACTTACAATGGTTTTGACTAAGTATGCATAATTCAGGATTCATTATGTTGTTGATTTCAGTTTCTCACACTTTAGTCCATGTTATATCTGTTACATCATACATATACAAAACTGATATTCCTGTTATCAATAATTCAGGTTCCAGGATGCAAACATTCCTACAAGTGTGAATGCTAGCTTTAAAGTATCAAAAGCTGTAATCAAGCCCTGCATTTGTATTGTACTGCATTAACATGTTGAGCAGCAGAGAAAGTTACATTATAGGTATCTTTTTGGCACTCAGTACTGTCCAAAGTGTTGATGAAAATGCAATGCTACTAATCTCATTTGTGCTACTGATGGCATTCCAAATTGCATTTTTGATTTTTGCCTTGGAAAGTGAACTGCCATTCACTGCTAGTGATTGTTGACAGTCACCAACTCCTAATGTCAACTTTCTCACCAAGAATGAAGCCAAAAAAATGATGCTGTGTGGAAATTTCTCAACTCTGTGGTCTTACAACATTAAAATGTGGACATTAAGGGGTCCCAGCTTTCACACAGACATCACTCTCTCTTGAACTGACAACATTAATGGTGTTTTCCACATCAACACAGGCATTAAGAGATTAAGAAAGTAGAGTACATATATGCAGCTTTGCAGTTCTAAAATGTTACATTTCGGGAGTAATATACACATGCTGTCATAGATTTCCTTAGTCCTTTCACTGTAGAAGTCTGGATGAATTGGATATTTGCACAAGTTACGATACTGAAGCGTGTCACATTACAATAAATGCAATACAATAGTATGTTCTTCCCTTTTGTTTTGACCATTAGTCACTTTTCATGTGTTTGAGACATGCTTGCATTATAATTTCCATTTATTTTTGAACTTAGTTTTCTGTTTGCATGTTTAAGTTTTATGTCCTTGATATGGCTTTGTAATAATTGAAAGGACTGTAGAATATTGGAATGAACTGGAAATAACTGGAAGAAACTGTAATGAGACTTGAATGAATGTCTTTATCTTATAATTACCCAGAACAGTGCTGAACAGGTGCCAGTCTCTCCTTTATGTGCCAAATCTTGTACCTTTCAGAATAAAAGTCTGCTTCTACTTAAATTCAGTTAAAAATGTTTTATTATATATAGTGGATATAGATGTGTCTACAATATTTGAATCAAATTTTACTGTCTCCAGTAACAGTACTGATAAACTGAAATTGAATGATAATGTCCATAGTTTCTGCACTTATTATTCTCAGAATTATTTATTTTCTCCTGAAAAATATAATTCCAGATTTCTGTGGACTGCACTGCAATGACTTTCTGCTTATCAGTCTGAATGACCTAACTAACTGTGTCTGACGTATCTCCTAATAATACCAAAATCTTGTAAATTTCTACACACCTCTTTAACTTTGGTTCCCAAGCCTGTCTGTACTTAATGTACTGCACATTCTGTTAGCCCATTTTAATCATATCAGTATTCTTGACTGAAGGTCTCTGAAACATCCCTTTCTTATTGAATCTGCATATAAAATGTAAAAATAAGATATATATCTGCTTTAATATGGATGCATTTCTAGACTTATGCAAAAAGAATACTGTATTTTTTGTCTAATAAACTGCAACTAAATGAAATCTGATCTTACAATTCGTCCTGAGATACCTGAACAGGTATCTATTTCTGTAGTTACTCATAAAAATAAAGATACAGGTCTGACCTTACATTTTCAGGCCTATGCAAGGCCTAGTCTGTATTTATGTAGGATTTATTCTGTAACAGTCATATCTGAAATTACTGAAAAGGGATTAGCTTCTATAATTACTTTATAAATCAATTAATAGTCTGCAAAGGATACTACAATAAGCATTAATATGTTGTTGTTTGTCTTTCGGATTTTCCCGGTTAGGGGGTCGCCACAGCGGAACTCCGGTCTGCTAATGATAGGCAGTAGATTTTCATGAACGCCGAGGTGCCAGCTCGACGTTCATCCTTCAACGAAGGCACGCCCATTTACGCATGTCTTTCAGATGCCCACCCAACAGTGGGGAGGACATGCAGACTCCAGACAGAAGGCACTCCCTACATTCCAGCCGAGAATCGAACGGGAGAACCTCTTGCTGTGAGGCAACAACGCTACCGCTGCACCACCGCGGATGCTTTAGAACTAATATAACAGTTACAAAATAATCTTTATCTGGTAAATAAACTTGCAGTTTTAATTTTGACCACTAGGTGTAACTTGATCATGTATGATCTGTTAATTATTTGAAAATCTTTTGGATTGAAGTCTCTTGACTTTAGGATTTAATTATAACTGTGCGATTCTTTCACATGTATTATAACTGGCATTAAATATTTCATAAATCCATTTATAAACTCTCTTTCTATACCTATAATATATGTATCATGAAGCATAATTACCATGTACTCTATTAACTTGTTTCTATAAATCTTCAGCTTGATTTGTTACTAATATTCCTGTCTATGTACCATTTTAATTTCTATGTGCTGTAATAGATGTCTGCCTTTTCAATTTGTGTATTAAATATCCTGTGAATACCTATGTGCTGTAATAGTAGAAGTACATTTACCAAAACCTATGCTGTCTGTATTTCAGATCTATGCATTTGCATACCCTGACAGGGTCTTTTTTAAGTTTCTGTCTAATGTGTAATAATTATTACGTAATGTGCACTGTGTTCTGTAACAAATTAAGCCTGACCTGTCACGCCTTGAGTATATTAAATAACTAATTTATCTTAATAAGTGTGTTAAAATAATTATGTCACTTTACCCTTGAAATTAATGACTGAATAATGTGAGGTTAGATGTAATTGCATGTTGTAAACTGTCTAGTAATGCTGTTAGAAATGTATAATTGAGTATGAATGCTATATTCTGAAATCTGACTGAAATGTACTATACTGAATTTGGGTCCATGTTTGGCTACTGAATTCATAAATACTCAAAAATGAGAAATAACGAACGGAAAACAGCAAAACCATGGCAACTTAAAAAAAAAATATATATATATATATATATATATATATATATATATATATAATGGCCATAGTTGACCAACAGCCAGGAAGTAATGCGATACATAAGTTTAGTGAAGAAAAAACATAAAAAATGTTCCCTTTTCCCACTGTAGTACAATCTCGGAGTTGGTATATATAGTTAGGGGGTGTGGGGGCATAGCCCCCACCTTGCTTGGTTGTGTGTGTGATGTTGGTCAACTATGGCCATTCGATGTCGTTTTTTTCAACGTTGTTGCTGTTTGATGATTGTCTTGTTCGCTGTTTTACTTTTGCTGTTTCAGCAGTTCACATTTTTTCGAATTCGGTAGCCAAACATAGACCCACTGAATTCATAACTGAGTATGAATGTCATATTCTGAAACTTAACTATAATTTATACTGAAGTGATCCATATTTATACTGAACATCTAAAATAGCTATGTATAAATATTATACACTGGAAACTAAACTAATACTAAAGGAATACCTTTTCTGCCAGTATTATCTGAACACAGATAAATGCATAAACTGAAATCTGGTAAATGTTATATTCCGGAAACTTAACTATTAGGAAAGGAATACATTTTTCTGTCAGTATCATTTGAACACAGATAAAAGCATAAACAGAAAATGAGTACTGTTATACAGTTGTCTGGAAACATAAATTGAAATTCTGCATACTTGGTTTAACTCTATTCTGCATAAATGCACATCTGCTGTATGCACATTTTAACTCTAAAGATTACTTTCGTTATATAACTGAAACATATTTACTGTATAAAATAAACATTGAAGAAAAAAACAATAATCTTCACTTCTGACTTTGGTGGATTTGTTTTTCTCTTCATACTTGAGTGTGCACCACAGGTCTTGCCAAGTTTAGGCCTTACTCTGCATTTTCCCAGTCACTGCTGAGGTATTGGAAGAGCTGCCTTAATGTCCAAAGGTCCCTTGCTGTGTCTCTAAAATTAGGGTCTCCACTGCCCCCACCCATCTCTGGTACAAGTCTGGGGGGAGATGTAATGATTTTCTTAACTGTATTGAAATATATGCATTGTGGAATACCAACCAGAAATTATTCAAATATCCAAAACTGACAAAATGTCTTTTTGTAACAATATCTGCAAAGCACAAAAAAGCAATATCATGTCCTTAAAATAACATTTGCAGTTTTAACAATTATAGACTGCATTGCTTGTTACTCTGACTTTATTTACATTTTTTTCTCCATGAAATAAACCTATCTTACTAATAAATAATACTCTTGTAAGTCTGTGCCCGAACTGATTATGTACTACATTGAAATGGAAAAACTATAACATCATTGTTAATTCAAACAGAAATCTCAATGGCATTGTTTTCCCTTTCAATAACTCAAATGAAACTAAAGTAGTAATCTGTTACTATATTAATTTTTCAGCATTACTTTGCATTTCTGCATCTTTATAAAATTAATCTTAACTGTTGAATTTTCTACATTTACACTGTGATCCTCGGGTTGTAATTTACAAAATAATTTCTTCAGTGAGCAGGTCTCTGCCTACTGCCTTACATGTAGCTGTTCTTTTAGCTAACATAATTTAACTCTTTCAGTACCAATGAATGCTGCAAGGATTTATCATCACTGTCCACTATGTTCTTGGATAAATTGTAACTGTTTCTGCACAAAACTGTCAATAATATTTAACTGAGCTTTACAATACTGTTTTATAGCATACAGTACTGTCTTTAATACAGTTCAGTGAGCTGGCCTGTAATCTAATAACTTAGTTATGTAGGTCTGTGATGCTGGTGTTGTCTGGTAGACTACATTGTCTGCATGAAATATATAAAATCTTGAACCATTTACATATACACATGTATTACTAGAATTGAACTGCTTTGATTCTGTAACTTTACTCGACTGTCCTGTATAAGTTTGTGAAGTTTTTTCATATAGTAAAATTACACTGCATTCTTTCCCTGACATAAGAATTGAACGTGTGCCTTTAATGGCACATACTATTTATGCTGTACTCTTTTCTTGCATGGGATCTGAACCTTTTTGATTTTACTGTTACTTTTAAAAATTTAACATTGACTTTAAATTCTACATTTTATAAAAGTAGCAAAACATTATCTAATATCTTATCTAGCTTAGCTCCGCTCACTTATTTTACTTATCAAGCAGCATCCAACCGCTCACTTTCCTTTCCCATCTCATTGAATTGAACATCCAGCACCAGAGAGGGAACAGAAGAGGGCAAGCCTGACTCGCTTCTCCACCCACCAGCCTGAATAGGCTGTCCCCCCTCTCTCCGACCAAACTTTCCAACAACCTAACCACTATTAAAAGGCATTAAGTCAAATATCATCCGGTGTGCCCCATCCTCTCTAACCAAACTGGATCTGTGTCATCACTTCCCAAAGCCCTATCCCATCTTCTTCTCCTTCTTTCAGCTGCTCCCATTAGGGGTCACCACAGCGGATCATCTGTTTCCATTTCTTCCTGTCCTCTGCATCTTGCTCTGTCACACCAACTACCTGCATGTCCTCTCTCACCATATCCATAAACCTTATCTTAGGCCTTCCTCTTTTCCTGTTACATGGCAACTTCATCCTTAGCATCTTTTTCCCAATATACTCTGCATCCCTCCTCAGCACATGTCCAAACCAACATAATCTTGCCTCTCTGGCTTTGTCTCCAAACCTTCCAACCTAGGCTGACCCTCTAATATACTTATTCCTAATCCTGTCCAGCCTCGTCACACCCAGTGCAAATCTTAACATCTTTAACTGTGCCACATCCAGCTCTGATTCCTGCCTTTTTGTCAGTGCCACTGTATCCAACCCATATAACATAGCTGGTCTCACTACCCTCTTGTAGACCTTCCCTTTCACTCTTACTAGTACTCATTTGTCACAAATCACTCCTGACACTCTTCTCCACCCACTCCATCCTGCCTGTACTCTCTTCTTCACCTCTCTTCCACACTCACCATTACTCTGAACTGTTGATCCCAAGTATTTAAACTCTTCCACCTTCGCCACCTCTACTCCCTGCATCCTCACCATTCCTCTAGCCTCCCTCACATTCACACACATATATTATGTCTTAGTCCTACTGACCTTCATTCCTCTTCTCACTAGAGCATATCTCCACCTCTCCAGGGTCTCCCCCACCTGTTCCCTACTCTCACTACAGATCACAATGTCATCTGCAAACATCATAGTCCACAGGGACTCCTGTCTGATCTCGTCTGTCAAGCTGTCCATCAACATTGCAAATAAGAAAGGTCTCAGAGCTGATCCTTGATGTAATCCCACCTCCACCTTAAACGCATCCGTCACTCCCACCACAGACCTCACCGCTGTCACACTACCCTCGTCCATATCCTGTACCACTCTTACATACTTCTCTGACACACCCGACTTCCTCATACAATACCACAACTCCTCTCTAGGCAACCTGTCATATGCTTTCTCTAAGTCCACAAAGACACAATGCATCGCCTTCTGGCCATCTCTGTACTTCTCCAGCAACACTCTCAGAGCAAACATCGCATCTGTAGTGCTCTTTCCTGGCATGAAACCATACTGCAGATCACTAATCATCACCTCCCTTCTTAACCTAGCTTCCACTACTCTTTCCCATAACTTCATGCTGTGACTGATCAATTTAATCCCTCTGTAGTTACTACAGCTTTGCACATCACCCTTATTCTTAAAAATCAGTACCAAAACACTTATTCTCCATTCCTCAGGCATCCTCTCACTTTCCAAGATTTCATTAAACAATCTAGTTAAAAACTCCACTGCCATTTCACCTAAACCCTCCATGCTTCCACAGGTATGTCATCTGGACCAGCAGCCTTGCCATTCTTCATCCTCTTTATAGCTATCCTTACTTCCTCCATGCTAATCCATTGCACTTGATTCACTATCTGCACATCATTCAAACCTCTCTCCCTCTCATTCTCTTCATTCATCAGCCCCTCAAAGTATTCTTTCCATCTGCTCAACACACTCTCCTCACTTGTGAGTACATTTCCCTCATTATCCTTTATCACCCTTACCTGCTGCACATCTTTACTAGCTCGGTCCCTCTATCTATCCAATTGGTGCAAGTCCTTTTCTCCCTTCTTAGTGTCCAGACTTTCATACAACTCTTCATATGCCTTATCCTTAGCCTTCACCATCTCTCTTTGCTATGCACCTCATCTCCTTATACTCCTGTCTACTTTCTTCATCTCTCTGACAATCCCACTTCTTCTTCACCAACCTCTTTCTTTGTATACTCTCCTGTACTTCCTCATTCCACCACCAGGTCTCCTTGTCCTCCTTCCTCTTTCCAGATGTCACACCAAGCACCTTTCTAGCCATTTCCCTTACTAGCTCTGCTGTAGTTACCCAGCTATTCGGTAACTCTGCACTGCCACCCAGTGCCTGTCTTAACTCTTCCCTGAACACCACCTCACAATTACCCTTTTTCAGTTTCTACCATTTGATCCTTGGTGCTGCCCTCACACTCCTCCTCCTCTTCTTGATCACCAATATCATTCTACAAACCACCATTATGCTGCCTAACTACACTTTCCCCTGCCACCACTTTACAGTCTCCAATCTCCTTCAGACTGGCCCTTCTACATAAGATATAATCCACCTGTGTGCCCAAAGCCCTATCCTGTAAATAACAAAAATAGCCAGTTGCCTAAACTGCTAAAAGCAAACCACTGATCCCTCTCCATTGCTAAAGTAACAAATGATAACCTCATAACCTAGCATAACCACTGTGTATGAACTAAATTCTAACTACCAATAAAAGCTTTGTAATGATTCTCAGGTCATCGCCAACCACTCGACAACCAAACACTAAGCCCACTACCAATGGAAACCATGCAGAGGCAATTGCATACCATCATGCCAAATTGCAGCCACATTTACTGTCCAATGAATATAATAACTAAATGAGATCTCTTTTCAAAATTCAATTCAATAGCAATCCTGCCATCACACAAACTGTCCATTATAAACAATAAGACATTTACATGACCATCATGGCATTTTAACAGCACAACCACCACAAGCCCTACCACTTCCATATTAAACAAATGAAAATGAACCCTAATCCCCAACAACTCTAGATGAACCTCTTATGCCAACTTAACATGAAAACTCCAAATATTCAACGTCCCCTGAATCATCCTTCCTTCAGTCCAACAAGCCACCAACCAAACCCCCAAATTATATCCCCCAACTGAACATCACATGCCTCATTTGTCAACAAATGTAAATCCCCATCAACCTCCCTATTCCTCTGCCAAAAGGCCTTACCAGGCCAAATCCCAGGTAATCACCCATCAAATGCACCACAATACACTAAACCCAAGCCATGAGAAACCACACAAGCACAATGTACCACCAGAACCCTAAAATGCCCAATCTCACCAAAACAAAACAAGGTCAGTGACATACCATCATACCTAACTGCAACCTCTTTATCCACCCAACAGATATACTAATGACAAAATGAAATTTCCTTTCCTAATGGACCAGTTGCCTAGTAATTGCACCATCATACTATCCATTATAAGTGAAGAAAACATTTGGCAACCAAAACCCCATGTTAATGACATCAATACATCCATGAAACAGTAACTGCACAAAATGTAGGCCAAATGACCTTCCATATACCAAACTCAATCTCTGCAGCCAACTTACTTTGACAATAGACAAAGTCAGCCAATCTTCAAGGTATCACACCTACACTTCCAGCATATGAGTCACCATCCAGAATTTAGTAAATTAACCTAAGCCTATCACTCATGAAACTGCAGCAATTGCAGCTAAATCCTCCTTCAACCCAGCTCACATACCCCCTCCATAAGCTTTACTTATAAAACCTGCCCCATGATCTTGTCACAGGCATCTAATCCTTCTAACCCCAACATGATATGCCTCGGCTGATAGCACCAACAAACAACAAACCATACCACTGTCCAATCAACCAAGAGAAACTGGATCCCATCCCCCCCAAATTCCTCTGCAAAACCATGATGCCTTCTAAATTGAAACCGACATCCCTTCACCAGTTGTCCTACCTTTGTAACAGACAAGCCACAAACCAATCCCCCCAAAAGTATGGTCCCACCCTCCTGTTCAATTTGTAAACTAATCCAATTCCATATGAACAATGCAATGCATCTACCAAAACTCAACATCCTTAATACACTGTCTATCCTTGATTTGCTTTCCTTTCACTGTGTCATCTTCACATCTGATAACAAAACAAAGCTTAAACATCTGTTAGGAGACCCAAAACCATGCCCTGCTTAATGCTTATAACTTCAGCCTTGACACTGAAACACCTAGCTCCTACGTATCCCCAACACTCCCATACCTGCAATGCCCCTCAAACCCTACCTACTCTTAAAAGATACACATATATAACACACAACTCCTATCAGTCCAGGGCTTACGTCTGCTTAAGCATAAACCAATTTCTCATGCCACACACACACACACACACACACACACACACACACACACACACACACCTTGTACTGCTCTGTCTAATCCTCTAGCAGTCTTAAAGCCCCTCCATTACTACCTACTAAAATGGAGACCATTGCTACTCTTAAAATAACTAAAGCCCATCAACAATGCTCACCAAAATGTGACCCAACCTCCTATTATTGTGACTCCACCCCACAGATGGACAACCACACACCTGCTTGGCCCAGCCCTTGACATAACTCATCCTTGCCTGTACCACCACTACTCCCAAACCACATAGACTCATAAGCACTTAATAAGGTGATTACTTGTGACCTCACTGTGTGCCATTCCAGCAGCAGGAACATCTATCCCATCAGCATACGTCGCCTTTCAAATCCACTTCTTTTAGGCCACTGCATGATGCCTTCTGCACTTCCCCATCTGCAAAAGAAAAGAAAAATAGTAAATGCTCTGTAAACAGTAAATGCTCTATGCACACAAACAAATAATTTCTTAACCTTGAGGCACTGCCAAGGACCCCTGCCATCCCCCTCAAATTGTTTCACTTCCAGCAAAATAACACACTGCAGAAATCTGTACCAAGGTATGGAACAAGACCTTCTCCCACCCTTTTTTTTTATTTAGGGTTTTTATTCAGACTGCTATAAATCATATCTCACAGAGGACTAAAAGATGAACGACATCTTGCATATTTTAAACATTTTACCATTAAAATGTACTCTACCTGCTAACAGCATGCAGTCATTAACATCTAAGATAGCACCACTAAAATGAATATCTTCCCTCCTGCAGCCAATACACTGACAGGGCTACAGGTCCATCCACCTCCTATTACCCATACAAAACTGCAAAGTCACTCACATCCCTTAGCGACCTCAACATCCCTTAGTGACCCTGAGAGGCATGCACCCTCAATGTAGCCAATGTCACCAGTCTTTACAATGCCTCAGCACTCAGGTGCCCTAAGGCACCTGAAGCAAAACTGCCACCACACCAGCCCATAACATTCTCATTGCACCACCTAGCCATGCATACCAGAGTTCCTTCTTTCCCCAACTTGTCATGACAGCACAGCCACATCTCTGAGGGGAAAGGCAAAAAAAAAAAACCTTCCAAAGCCTGTACTATGCACAAACTGGAGAGAAAAAAAATGATGCCATCAGCAAACCAAGGAGAATGTCACAAACACATTTCCAAGCACCATGCTCCCAAACATACCAAGCCATGCCCCAACAGACAATCCAGCCTCCCCAAATATCTTAATTTATTGCGCCAATACCCTACTATGGAGAGCTGCAGCTGGGGGTACAGAGCCCAGCTAGAGGTACAGAGCCCCACAATAGGGCAAACTTTTTTTATTTATTATTTAATACCCATTTCTCTCATAAGCTTAGACAGTAGAAAAACCCATGATACCACATCTTCTGAAAGATATGAAATCCAACTCCAAAGTCAGAGAAAACACAATATAACCAACATCAAATGTATACCAGTGGTAAAGAGGGATGAAGCTGACATTAATGCACATACTAGAGGAAATATAAAGTTATGTGTAGTTACCCAAAAGTGCTAAAATTCTGCATACTATAACTCAAATTGGTGTTGCACCTATAAAATTCTTTAAGACAGTTCACCTGCCCCCTCCATAAGAAATCTAGACAAAACAACAATGAACAGCAGGACCAAGGACCAAATGCCAAAAGAACCATTACATTGCTTCCGGCAAACTAAACATGTCATGTCAATGAAATCCTTATTTGCACATGCATGGCCAGAAATCCGAATGTTACAAAGAAAAGCCAACATGAGACAAAATCTGGACAATCCATGAAAATATGTACCAAGGTATGTTGCAAGCACTTCCCCGAACACCCCTCACCCCCAATTCAATATAGCATTTCCATAATTTCCTTTACATAATGCACATTTCTTGCCCTTCTCGGCTCCATTATTCAATAATCCTATACAAAGCCAATGACAATGGTGAACAAAGGGCCAACTCAGTAGAGATTTAACACCCCTATTGAAATATCACATAAAACACAGGCAAACATACATATATCAAAAGAAGCCATATGAATATGTTCCCAGTTGCAAATAGTACACATCAGGTATACTCTTTCATCCAATTATCATCAATCTGACAATATGTAATTTGAGGTATAAAGAAAAACAAGAACTGAACACTCCCTTCCTAAATGACAAGCAATTTTAGTGGTTACTTCAAGTCATATAAACAATACAAAGCAAAAGGTATCGCATCCGCATTCATTTCTGAAAATATGAGACTTTACTGTAGATTTTCAGAAGTAGGAATACTGTTTGTCTGTAAAATATACTTAGTCTGTCTGATAATATATTTGAAGGTTACTCTGGGGTTTTGGGACTTACTTTACCTGCAAATATCACCCCTCCCCACATCAATGGTTGCTCACCATTGTAAGAAATTAAAGGACTGTACAATACTGGAATGACCTGGAAATACTTGAGAGAAACTGGAATGAGACTGAAATCAATGTTTTTATCTCTTAATTACCATGAACTATGCTGAACAGGTGCCAGTCTCTGCTTTATGTGCCAAATCTTTTTGTATCCTTCAGAATAAAAGTCTGCATACACTGTAGTTCTGTTAAGAATGTTTTATTATGTACAGTGCAGGTAGAGGTCAACAATATCCAAATCAAATTTTACTGTCTCCAGTAACAGTGCTGATAAACTGAAATATACTGAACTATAATGTCCATAGTTTCTGCACTCATTATACTCAGAATTATTTGTTTTCTCCTGAATAATATAATTCCAATCATCTGCTGAAAGCACTGCAGTGACTTTCTGCTGAATTAACTAATTGTGTCTGAAATATCTGCTAATAATACCAAAACACTGTAAATTTCTACATGCCTCTTTAACCTTGGTTCCCAAACCTGTTGTACTTAATAAACTGCACATTCAGTTAGCACATTCTATTCCTATTAGTGTTCTTCACTAAAGGTTACTGCATGTAAAATGTAAAATGCAGATATATGTCTGCTTTAATATGGCTGCATTTCCAGACTTGTGCATACAGAATACTGCATTTTTGTCTAGCAAACTACATTTAAATGAAACCTGATCTTACAGACTTACAGACACTTTTACTCAGAGGCAAGGTTGTGTCTTAATCATATTTTCATAAAGGTGTCATAAAGGTTATCTCAAGTCAGTCAATGTAATCACAACCTTTGTTGTAAGCCAGTTCTCCATGACACCCTCTGTAAGTGTAGCTACAAATAGCAGGAATGTTAAACATTTAGATAGTCATGCAGTACTGTTAATGAGTCACACTTTTAAGTCATTACCTAGCCACAGTTCCAAATACTTCCTCTTGTACTGCTAGGGTGTATGCACAGCTGTGTAGGTCCTTACACCATGTTTATCTCTCCAGCACTCCAAGCAGATTGAGTGATTCAGAATGATAATGAACTAATAACTGATTTGTATATTCAGTGTGTCCAGAAGGGTTAGTCAGCACTACAGAAGCACAACCTGGGCTAAGGAACTTGTGTTGTAGTAGGAAAAAGTTTATGGATTCACCACCTATTTCAAAACTTAAGATACTGCTGTTTGACTGAGTTAAAGTGCAGCAATTGCATTATTTTTAGAGAACTTTATTAAAATTCCTGTTAAGGTATGTAATGTTCTTTATGAATACTACATACAGTTATGATTTTAATATGTTTTACTAGTAAATTGAAACAGATGTCTGCACTTCGCCTATTTGTGTTGGTATAGAAGGTATAACATGCTATTGCAGTGATCTTCAACTTGTGTTACATGGGATTATGGATCTGTGAAGATGTGAACATATTTCTAACTTAGAAGAAGTAATGATGTTAAAGTGACATTTAAAAATATGTTCTTTAGTAAAGTTGTTGTATATGCCTATATACTATGTGTGGTAACAAGGCAACAGAGTCAGCAGTCACAACCAAATCATATTTTATTAACAAACAAACAAACAAAGGTTCTGATGAACATCATGATTTTTTTACTGGACAAAAGCTTTCAAATAACTAACCTTTTGGAAGCTTGCTCTTTTGTCATTTATTCACCTTCTGGATAGTTGTTTGGTTTCAGCTGTGACTGCTGGCTCCGTTCCCTCATTACTGCATATATAATATGGTTATTGGTTGTATATGTGTGTGGTTCCTCCTGCCTTAATGTGGTTGCTGTATATGCCTGACATAAACATATCTTATCCCATTAGAAGGAACATGTTTTTGTCATTTGTGGTTGCGGGGTTGGGGAGAATGCTTCATTTGTGGGAGGTCTTTGATTTTTGTTACATAACTGAGTGCTGTCTACAATTTCCAGTGTCATTTCTTTTATAAAGGTTTAACAGTTGTTATTGCAATGATTACTGAGTTGTATTACATACAGAAATTGTTCTGGTCACATGTCTTTAGGATTGTCAACAGACATCTGAATACAGAAAGTTATTTTATTTTATTTTAAAAGTGTTATTTCATGCACTTGGTTTATTGCTAATGCTGTTATACATTCTAGACATTAACAGGGTTCTTTCTTCTTATTAATTTCTGTTCTTGGTGGGGGAGTGGATTTTACAGCTGCGTGTTAGATCTGTGTATTCAGATATTTACTTATTTACATGTTTTGAGGATGAGGCTTATATAAATGAAATCCTATAAACTGTAACGGATCCAGAAACCTCGGAGGAGTTGCCCAGTGCCATGATGGAAATGGGAGCACATCTGATACTGGTGTTTCATTACCATCTGCAACTGCAATGGGAAGAATTTTTTTTTTTTGGTATCCATTCATTTATTGATCTTTAAATCTACTTTACTGAAAATTTTACTTGTACTTACATCTATTATTGCTTTACTCAGGATTATAATCCTTATAGTAAGGCCTGTTGCACATACAGATTAATCATAGCAGCACCATCCATTAACATTTTAAGTGACTTCTTTGCTGTATTCCAAAGAGAATTGGAATTGAGGCTAAAAGAGAATGCAGCATGCATGCAACAGTTTTATATGTTCTGGAATTGCTCTGCCATGTTGATTTGCTTTATTAGCATGTAATTCACCTGTTTATTGCTTCATTAGCATATTCTGTCTCTTACCATGTTTTGCAGCTAGACATGACATGCTGAGCTGTTTAATTAATACCAAACTGCAGTGTCATCAGTGCTGGTCACTTATACAAGCTTAGTACAAGGTATAGGTATTCATGAAGCCTGGCCTTTATGTAGAGGAGAATAAGGCTTGCAAATTAGCAACTAATGGCAGCTTAGGAGCCTTGCATGAGACTGAGTTGGGAAGGTTATTCCCTCATCTCTTTTTAGACTTTGATATACTGTCCTATGTCCAGAGATACTGCCTTTGCATTTTTCCAGAAAATAAGTAAAAAACAATCACACATTTCAATCGTTTGTGTATATTAAAAAAAAAAGATAATTTTCATAGAGATTGCATTTTAGACCGGACCATTCATTCACCACAACCTCTATTTGTTTTCATATTTAATTCTTAAAATGCTGAAAGCTTTTTTTACTGAGTGTTCTGGATCTATAGGATCCATACAGATGCTCGACTGCATCTTTCACCGAATCCTAATTTGGTGAGCATACTTGCGCGAAAGTGCTGTTCACCGAAGCAGCACTTTCGCGTAAATATGCTTGTTGTTCCGGTCGTACTCTGGTGCAGTAAGGGAAAATTCCCTTTGCCTCACTGTAGTGTGACCTCGGAGTGAGAATATTAAAGTAGGGGGTTTGGGGGGCACAGCCCCCCACATGGGGGGTGTAGAGGGGCTTGCCCCCCTTCATTCAAGTAGATTTAGTGTTTTTTTTTTAACACACTTTAACGAAAACACTTTTTCGATGAAAGCGCTTTTGTTAAATTGTGTTTGGTGGTTTTGGATTCGGGCTTTTGAACAATATATATATATATATATATATATATATAGAGAGAGAGAGAGAGAGAGAGATAGTAACAATTATAATGAAATTACAGTAGTGAGTGGAAACTACACTTAATAATTATGAATGTAATTCCTGGATTTCATCTCATGAAAACAGAATCACAAATCAGTGTGGCAGCCTATGTCAGTTTTTCAAAATTATCAATGGTTATTTGTTTGTTGTTTGGCTTCAGTACATTCTATCTCATTGTTGCCCAAGGAGAGTATGTGTTTACTTTTAAGATCTGATTGTACTGATGGACTGTTATTAATTTATTTTTTTTAACTGGCAAAGAATAAATAATCATCCACTCATTGAAACAAATGTAATGTGGAGAGCACAAGACAAGAAGATAGGCTGGGTATACAATAATGGCAAGAGCAGCTCTGTGATGAAACTGATAAATCTTGCAAACAGTTTGGAATTATGGGAAGACAAGTCAAACCACAGAACAAACTATCAATAGATCATCAAATAATATTAATCCAGCACTCTCCAATGGAAAGAAAAACAATGTATAACTTCATGGCATTCACTCAGCATAAATGTCACTTCCAGAAGCAAAGTCAATAAGTGTATTAACCAGTCCATCCTGCAATCCACTGACAAAGAGGGTTGGATAATCAGTGCAAGAGGATATGATGATTTCAAGCAGAAGGCAATAAATATATGAGAGATTGTTTAAATAATAACGTGCTACCTCTGCATGTACTGTGTTAAGTACATCTCTACTACATATGTAGAGAAGTGATAAAATTAAAATATAATAATTTTAGATAAATGAAAATGGTGTAGCATCCAGCCCTCGCCATGCTTGCTAAAAAATGTGTACTTGCTATTGGTGCAAGGATTGCAATTGTGATTCCCTTAAGTACAAATATTTTTAGCAAAAATTAATAATTGCAATTAGTTGCATTATTGATTAAGTTAACATAAAATGTATTTGTTGTATTTAGAAAGTATTTCCCCTTACAATGAGGTACATTGACTTTGGGCTTAATATACATAGTTACCAGTGGATGTGGAAGGCACACCTTTTTGCAAAAATGTGTTACTATTTGGTATGTAGCCTTTTGTTTCTGTTGGATTCAGTACTGTTACATTTGTTTGCATAATTGATACTTTATTGTTAAGTGATTTGGAGTTGTGATCATTCAGAGTTATAATTTCATAACTGTTGGAATTACTTTTATGGCCATTAGTACAGTGCTAGAGAGCCTGTTGTGATCATTGATGATTCTCTGCCCAGGGTTGTCAAACATAGTCTTCTGCTGAGATGGTTAGAACATAAGTAGTCCACCAGCAAGAGAAGGACTAATTTGCACTGCAAGGAAAACATGTAGTTATAGGAAAAAGTATATTTACTATTATTAGCAAAAGAAAAAAGATAAATACCAATTGAACACAGATTAAACACAACTTTAAACTTCATTATTAGACAAATGGTAAGCGCTTTCACATAATATTAAAACACAAAACTAAAAACACCTTTATACAAAAGTTACTCAATTAACTACTTTAATGCAAGTGATTTCAATTTAGGTCTTAAGGAAACATTTTCACTGAGTCTTAATCTGTATGTGCTTTCAGCTCAAGAATCCAGTCTATTTCAATACATTCAGTACGGATTTTAATGTCCCCACTCCTGTTGTCTACATTGCAAATTTGCAGAACCATAAAACAAAATGCATGATTAGATCCAGTTGGATTAATATGCTTGTAAAGTACATTCCTCATATCACACTTTCTTATGATATTCATATGTTCCCTAATTCAATCTTTAAAAACCCTGTTGGCTTTACCAACATGAAAACTATTACACACTTTGCACACCACAAAATACACTAAATTAGTGCCTTTGCAATCAGCGTAAAAGTTAAAATGGTAATTAACCTTATCAGACCTTGAGCCAACATTTATCATGCATATTATAACAAATTCTCCTTTTTAGGGAACAATTATTTCTAAAACAAAAATGAGGAACATCACCTACTGATGTTCAACATTTATTATCGGCCATCAGAATTGGCCAATTCCTTTTGATGACATTGATGACATCACATACCACACATACAGTACTTGAATAAGTCAAATTCATCCTAAACTTATTAGACTGAACAGAATCATTAGTAACAGATTTAATATCTGAAAAATATGGTCTAGCAGAATCACATCTGTATGAAAGAATCTCATTCATGGTACTATCAATCTCAATAGCAGAGTATCCCCTGGACAAAAAAATCACTTTTTATATCTGCAAAAGCTGTCAACATATTCCCATTATTATCCTTGAGCCTAGCAACCCTATAAAACTGATTTTGAAGAACAGTCCTGTGACCATAATTGGGGTGCACACTGCTCCTGTGTAACATACTATTCTTCTTAGCCAGGCTTTTATACATTCTAGTGGGGAGACCATCATTCTGCTTAGTTATACAGACATCCAGAAATGCAATACTTGGATCTGAGAAGGACACTGAAAATTTGAGAAATGTAGCATTATGTACGTAGCCTAAAAACTCATCCAAGTTTTCAATTGATCCTTGCCAGATCATAAAAACATCATCTACAAAATGAGCTTAATATAAAATAGACCATTTAAAACATTATCATTTAAAACATACATGCATACACTCCCAATGTGCCAAAACCATGTTCACGTATCTGTTTGCACACATAGTGCCCATCACAACGCCAACTCTCTGTAAATAAAAAACATCTGCAAATGAAAAAACATTATTACTTAGGATAATTTCCAAAAGTGCACAGATCAAATAAATCCTCAAACATCATAATGTGAATATTGAGACAAAAATAACCTAATATATTCTGTACCTGTGTCATTTGGTATTATGGTAAATAATTAATTAAATCCATTGTGACTAAACTAAAATTGTGTTTTTCTTTCGGCTTTTCCTGGTTAGGGGTTGCCACAGTGGAATTCCGGTCCACTAATGATTGGCAGTAGATTTTTTATGGGTGCCAGCTCGACTCCCAACCTTCAACAAAGGCACGCCCATTCTATGCATGTCTTTTGAATGCCACTCGACCACAGGGAGGGCATGCAGACTCCACACAGAAGGCACTCCAGCCGAGAATCGAACGGGAGAACCGCTTGCTGTGAGGCAACAATGCTACTGCTGCACCACCGTGACTAAACTAAAATAAGAACATGTAAAACCTTTAGACCACCTATACAAGGAAATAAGGAAGTGCTTAGTGTCCTTCAAGATGCTATTGATATTATCTGTCACTTAATGGAACATTTTCTCTACGAAAATGCATAAAGGTTCAGTCGCCCAACCAATGCCTGAAACTATTGCCCTCATTGGTGGATTCATTAAATACTTGTGAATTTTGGGCAGACCATATAGAACAGGTGTTAAGAGATATTCAACACTAAAAAATTCAAACAACTCACTGTTTATGGAGCCTTCAATTAATGAATCATGAACTGCGGATGAAATCCTCTCCAATAGTACATTCACATCATATTTCGTAAGCCTAATATAAGTATCAGTGTCCAATAACATTTTGTTCATACTGTTCAAATATACATAAGCATCCATAACAACTATAGCTCCCCCTTTGTCAGCAGGACGTAATTGTAACAAATGCATAGTGCTAAGCTCATGTAGTGCAACATTATCATCTGCTGTCAAATTATAAAAAACTTTGCATGACTATTTTTCAGTGACTTACAGATATCTTGTTCACATATTTTTTCAACCAAAGGAGTATTTATAGGAATAATCTGACTACTTTTTAAAAATAATATGAGGTAGCCACGGTGGTGCAGTGGTTAGCATTGTTGCCTCACTGCAAGAGATTCTCCGGTTTGATTCTCAGTTGGGGTGCCTTCTGTGAGGAGTCTGCATGTCCTCCCTGCTATCATATGGGTTTCGTCCCACATTCCAAAAGCATGCAGTAGATGAATTGGACACTAAGTTGGCCATAGGTGAGAGTGTGTGTGCGAGTGAGTGTTCAAATGAACTACCATGGCAGGGCTAGCCACCAGGGGGTGTAAAACTTTGGCTCGAGATGATTGTCACTGCTGAGGTGACACCCTGACCCCAAGTACAAAAATTGGAAAAGGGGTTGAGAATGGATGGATGGATGTGGGTTGTTGTCCATTACCGTATAACATCTTTAAAGACATGTTCCTGGCAAAAAGTCTCAGGTCTGTTAAAACTTCACTCAAGTTAGAACTGGAAGCAGGAATGAACTAAATACTTTGTTCAGGGCACTCTGCTCAGGTGAGAGTGGAACCAAAGAAATGTTCACTGTCAAGTTCACTGTATTTTGCTTCTCACTACCACTGCCCCTGAATCTAGCAAGCTCGACCCCATCTGTTGAGGTCTCTTCTGATTATTTCTCCTTCTGCTTAGGGAGTGATCTCTCATATTCTGTGTGCCTTTCTACACTGGTTCTGGTAGCACAAAGTGGAAAAAAGGAGTTGTGGCATTAAAAACTGTGATAACATTATGAAGAGCACTAGAAGCTGGAGGCACCACATCTTTCGTAGCACTGGCCAAAACATTTTCATTCATACAGGAATAATCAGTGAGGGATAATTATGATTTTTTTTCAAAGTGGTGGGTGTGTTAGCTTTAAGGTCAGCTGATAGATTTAAAGGGTGAGCAGTACTCTTTAGACATGAAAAAACATACCCTTCTTTGAAGTTAGCCAAATCATGTAACAGTTTCTTCTTTTTTCCTATTTCAGCCTTTTCTCATGACTGCTACGTCCATGAACAAATCATCTAGCCTCTGTTTACACAAACTCAAATTGAGAAAAACATTCAATTTATTTCTACTACTAATTGTTTCCTTCTGTATTGTAGTTTCCATAGGCTTAAAATAATGAATGTAGAGTTTAATGTAATTAAAATTCAACTCAAGGTTCAGAGTCTGCCACTGTTTTAGTAAATTGGAATAAGTGTTTCCATACATAGGCATCTGAAGCACCAGTCTAATCTTGGTATCTATAAAGATTACTTTCAAGATCTTTCAAGTCTTATTTAAAGTATTTTTTTCTTAAATAATGTCATTGTATAATAGCAATAACTGACTCCATGGTTGTGGTATATTGAAATTTAACCATGGTTGGCTTTATTTAATCACTCGGGCTTCACCCTCATGATTAAACCACACCAACTGTGGGAAAATCTTCAATACACCACACCACGTCGTTGGTTATTGCTTAATTCATCAAACTACTAAGGTTATTTACCATTTTAACTTTTGCACTTATTGTAAAAGCACTAATTTAGTGTGTTTAGCTATGTAATATGTATTTAGTGGTGTACAAAGTGTGTAATATTGTTTATGTTGGTAAATCCAACAGGGTTTTTAAAGATTGCATTAGGGAACATATGAATGGTAAAAGAAAGTGTGATATGAGGAATGCACTTTAGAAGCATATTAATGCGACTGGATCTGATCATGTATTTTGTTTTATGTTTCTGCAAATTTGTAATGTAGGCAACAGGGGTGGGGACATCAAAAATGTACCAAATGTATTGAGGTAGACTGGATTCTTGAGCTGCAAGCACATAGAGATTTAGGATGTAATGAAAATGTTCCCTTAAGACCTAAAATGAAATCCCGTGCATTAAAGTAGTTAATTGAGTAACTTTTGTATAAAAGTGTTCTTAGTTTTGTGCTTTAATATGGTCTGAGAAAGCACCAATATGATGTGAAAGCTCTTACCATCTGTATAATAATAAGGTTTAAAGTCATGTTTAAGCAGTGCTCAGCTGATATTTTTCTTTTTTCTTTTGCTGATGTTTGTGATTTACTAGCGGTTTATCTTCTGAGCAGTTTTATCTCTTTTGAATGTTTACTACCATTGTTGTTTTTATGTTGATCTTTGGTGTTTAGCCTGTATTTGTTACAACAATGACTGGAATTGTTATGTACAGTTCTGGGGTTTTGCATTTTAAGCTCAAAATTACAACATCATGGGTGTTTCTTTCCCCAAAATACAGCTGTCTCAGAGATTTAGTATATTAAAGCAGCATAGCATATGTGTGGAGGGTGCAGCCATCTCAAAGGTGTGAAAAAAGGGCACCTGCTACTGAATGTATACAATATGACAGAAGAAATTCAGACAAAATGTCAGAATAATTATTCAAATGTAGTTTATGCTGAGTTTATGAAGATTAGATAGATGCAGCTTTAACTACATCAAACATTCTTATTAAAATGCTGTGAGGTTGATTTCATTTATCAAAAAAAATAATAAAAATTTATATGGACAGTCTTAGGTGTTTAAACCTTTCACCAGTGACATTTTAGTTAGGATACACTAAACATTCTGAATGTGAAGTAACAGAAACTGAATAATTTAAGATAATACCTCAGTGCAAAACTCCTTTAATATACATATCATGATTTTTCCAGATTTTGCATCCATTTCCTAACTTTATCTGTTAATGTATTTTTTAAGGTAGAACGCTTACACCCAAGCATATACAAAACTGAAACAAGAAAGAAGTGAATGAACTGATCTAGCTGTAACATGTTTAAAACACAGAACATATTTTAAATGTAAAAAGTAAAAAAGCATATTTACAAGTTCAAAACTCTAAAATTACTATAAAATAATTTTCTGTATCTGTAAGTGTGTGTTTTCTGTGTGAGTATATGCATGCATGTATATATGTATGGTTGCGTGTGTGTGTGTGTGTGTGTGTGTGTGTGTGTGTGTGTGTAAATATCTCTCTCTCTCTCTATATATATATATATATATATATATATATATATATATACATACATACGTATATGTGTGTGTGGTTATGGATGTGTGTATGCTTGATTTTACTTGAATTCAGTTTTGACCACTGACATAGAGTATTTATATCAGAATACTAAAAATGCTTGTAAGGCATACATGTGGCATAGGTAAATGATTGTGCAATGTAATTACAGCAGAAGCAAACAAATGTCTGAATCCATAGTAGTATGATACAGTGTATTAAAAATAAGTACATGGACAGAGGTGGGATTCCTGGTGCTGCAAACATGAATTTGGCCAAGGGGGAAGCAGAAACTGCTGCATGGTAAAAACAAGCATGGAGTCCCTTAAGCTTCATGCTTGAAAGAGAGATGATTCACAAAGTAAGGTCTAATTAGTGAGTAAAGTTGGACAGATGCGAATGACAGCTGAAGGCATCTGAAAAAGTTGTAAATGCATGCATACGCACCTGCATTTGTGTGTGTGTGTGTGTGTGTGTGTGTGTGTGTGTGTGTGTGTGTGTGTGTGTGTGTGTGTGTGTGTGTGTGTGCGTGTGTGTCTGTGTGTGTGCGTGTGTGTGAACATAGCACAAGCTGCCTTATGAATTTGACTAAATGTGCACTCCTCCAGCTGATACAGTTTCAAATGAAATGTAACTTTTTCATATTAGGGTGGCTATAAAACATGAATAAAAGATAAAATTAGCTGCAAATAAAAACATGACAGCTTTGTTGATTGCTGTTAAGCAAATGGTTTAATCAATGAGAGAAAAGGTGAATAGAATGAAGCTCTTTTCAACCACTCTTTCTTTCAATATCACAGTATGACAACTGCATTTGCCTTGTACATCTTGTCATAAGTATGTTTGAGAAACCGTATGAACAATGGTATCAGTGTTACAATAGTACTTCCTTTCAAATGTCTTGTGGGAGCATATTGTCCTTAAACTCTTGGATAGCTGCTGTGTTCCTGCAGAGACAATAAGCATTTCTCATTGCTGACACTCATTTTGATTTTCACATTGTTAGTGTGATGCCTTATTAGAATACAAGCAGTATATATTAAAGAAAGAAAATGCAATTATTTGGATTGGATCTCAGGAATGACAGCTCGGCTGACTGAAGTGCACTTATGGATTATGTATATTGTTAGATGGATGAGAAAAATTGCCAGCTTTATTAGGTTATTGCCTAAGATTTTTAGCATGCACTTTCTACAACCAAACGAAGGAAAAAGCCGTATCTGAAAAGTAGTTACACAGTGCACATGAACTATCTTTTTGGGAACAGGGTGTTAGAAATTGAATTTATTTTCCTCATAATTTGAGTGAATAAAATAAATGTCTGTGTTGTAGAATTTAGGCAACATAATTAAAACTGTATTTTTCAAACTAATGGTAGTTAATTGGTTTGGTGGTTTCAGATAACATTCTTTTTCTGGTTCTGAAATCTTTGTCCTCTGGCAAGAAGCACTGCTGAGTAAGTATTCCATTTGTTTTCTACCTAATCCCTGCCTGATAGTCCTGTATGGCCTGTCATCACTTGCATCCTTAGTATACAGAAGGCATTACCAGTGTAGTGCAGACTTATTAGTGCAAGTAGTAGGGACAACAGAACATAACTAGTGGCTGACAGCTGTTGTACAGTAGCTGTTATTTGTTTTAACACGGCATTGTTCCTCCTGCTTATTTAGCTGGATTGTTCTGCCTGAACTCTGTATCTTGTTGGTCAAGGTACCATGCAAGGAATCTACAGAGTTGTGGGTTCAGACCCCTGTTGCGATACCCCTTGTTTGTAAAGCTGCCTTATGATGCCCAATCTCAACTGCTCCCCAACCAGTCTTCCAAATTGTACTAGTCTTTTCCTGATCCTGCCTTCCTACTATCTCTGAATTTTATTCTATTTTACATCACTGGTGAGCTCATGTTCTCTTATTCTTCCGTTACACGTGCATCTTTCCTGCTCCTGATCCTACTGCAAGAACTTCAGAGCTAAACTGTATAAGCTCAGACTAGAGGTGCTTTTTCGACAATGACTGTAGAAGTAATTTTCTAGATAAAGTTATGAAGCACTGATGATATCCAGATAGCAACAAAAACGTGGCAGGAGAATGTTCGAAATATCCAAGTTGTGACTCATTTCAGAGGTGGCCATTGAAGCACATTGAGAGTGGATAGTCTTTTGCAGTGCATTGTTAGCTTAAGCAAACAGCCTGTCTATTAATTCTGTCTGTTCCTAAACCTGAGTAATGTAGTTTCATAGTGCAATAGGTACATTTCGGAAAAGTTATTTGTAACTGAGAAAGATGATATATATATATATATATATATATATATATATATATATATATATATATGTACATACACACACACACACACACACACACACACACACACACACACACATACATATATCTACTTAAATTGATTAAATACCATTTTTCCTTTGTTGAAGGTTGTGCGTTAGGCCCGGCAAGCCAGCACGTAAAACTCTACTGCCAATCATTAGCGGACCGGAGTTCCGCTGTGGCGACCCCTAACCGGGAAAAGCCAAAAGACACAAACAAACCATTTATAAAAACAAAAAAAAACACAAGTGAAAGGTGAAGACACTGAATCCTTTCTTCACAAAGACTTTAATACCACTGGTTAAGTGCTTTAAATTTTACTTTGAGATTATTGACCATGTTCCCTATGATTTTAATGGAGACAGAGGTAGGGAACTTGATTATAGGGAGTTCAAATGACATATTTTGCTGGATGCCTGTAGGGCACCAGGTTTAAATAATGGAGTGAATTATAAGGCTGTTTTAAGAAGAAAGGTTTATTATAATAAATTACAGTAGTTTTTCTATATTGTTTTGTGTTTCAACATGCATTTTATGTGTTTTAATGTTTTTTGAGTTGTTTTTTAAAAATGGAAGGTTGCTTAAATATTTTTTATTGTTAATTGGAATGATGATTTGATTGGTTAGGATGTTTTTAAAGAATCATATATTATGGCAGTGGTTAACCAGTTTGCTTGTTCTGATGAAGGCCTTTTTTGGGGGGCTGAAAGCACTTACCCAGGGGTATTAAAGTCTTTGTGAAGAAAGGATTCAGTGGCTTCACCTTTCACTTGTGTTTTTTTTTGTTTTGTTTTTGTTTGTATTAAGTTACACAAGTTTTGAAACATTCTGTACAGTTTTTTAAATACCATTTATGTCGACATGTATAATGTCAAAACAAATTGATCATCATTATGTAGGCTGGCATGCTACTATGCATGCACAGATAATTCATTTCAGCTTATGAAAAACTTTAAAAGGAAATACAAGGAAAACATCATGTTTTGAAGTGGGGCAATGCCCCTTGTAACCTCCACCTCCTGCTAATTATATATTTTATCTCAGAGATCGCATAATCCCCAGGGCAAAGGGTATATTCCCCTACCTGGGCATTGTTGGTCTCTCAAGCCTGTCAGCCATCTGTTTAGTTGACCAAATTGTGTTGATTAAACAGATGTCAACCAAAGTATCACTTGACAATGTTACTGGGACCCATGCACAGATAGAAATTGATAGGTATAGACATAGATATATAATATTATATTATATTATATTATATTACATTATTGTGATTTTCACCATTTGAAAGAGTATAAACGTTTGTGTAAATAATGTCTGTAGCAGTGCTCTAAAAAGATTATTGTAAATAAATAATGCCTATTGCAGTGTTTTACAGATTTCATTGTAAACAGAGTAAAGTTGCTTTACACGAGTAGTGTTTCTGTTATGTTGTACTTTTTCTTTAATAACAGAAAGAAACAGGGCTGCATTACCGAGTATATTTGTTTAATGAGCTAGTCAATGTGATATAAAAACAGGGCTGAAAGAACCCCACCAGACAGCATTTGCCATTTGTGGTAGGGGACATTATATTCTGAACAGTGGCTCTAGGAGAACAAATCAACCACTGCAAAGGAAGACCTGGGATGAGAAAATGGAAATTGTTCATGTCTGTGAAATCCAGAGATACCTACCAAAAGAGATTGCTTTCCAGCAATATACAACTGAATATAAACAGATACCTGTTGTGTTTTTGGTTAAACAATAAGACTGTGTTTTTACTTGTAAAAATCTGTATTTAAATTATTTATACACAATAAACTGCAATTTTTGTAAGACTGTTGGTCTTATTTGATTTTAATCTTCCAACTGGGTGGATTCTGGCAGGTATTTTTACATAAGTTTTTAACGCCAAGAACTTAAACTACAGCTATAGCTGTCAATGTGACTTTACTTTCGCCAGCACAAACAGAGAGAGATCCTTTCTGTAATGAAATTTTTTAGTGACCCTCCATGTATCTAGATTACTATAGGCTATAGCAGCTGTGCCCAAAGACTTAGTTACAGTGGTTATGTCAATGGCTATCCCAACACAGTGCTATTGTTAAAGCACATTACAAAGAAAGAGGTCCACTTGGATTATTTTACTATCATGTATTACATATCTTATCTGTGTCCACCAACAGGGATGAGCTCAAGTTGGCTGGACCAGGATGTTATTACCCCAGTTAAATGGGAAACTGTTGAGAGTCTTCTTAGATCTAAAGGGACTAAGTACAAGGACTGTGATACAGCCAAAAAGATATTACTTGTCAGAGCTGGTGTTAGCTCAAGCATTTCACAGCTGTACATTTTCTCATAACAAAATGTTTGTTACAATTGTGCAACTTAAAGCATTTTATTTATGGCTAGCTCCTGGGGTTCATCATAATAAGAATAAAATTATAGAAATTATAACAACCAAAAAGTTGAAAAGCTCTTTTTCTACTGCTTTAAGGAAACAGGTATGTCAAACGGACTCTAAAGCTCTGAACGTTTTGTCTTGCTGATAGAAAAAAATTGTTATGCCATGAAACTATGTATGCAGCTACGCAGTCCAGATCTATAGTAAAACTTGTATCAAGTGTTGGTAACAAGCAAGACAATATCATCTAATGAATATTCTGTTTTAAATGGGTAAACAAGGGGGCATTTAGCTAGTTTCAATACAAGTTAGAAAAATGCTGTTGCACATATGTGAAAACTATACCCTCTAGAAAGCAATCTGCTCAGGATGTTATGCATACAAAAATGTGATGCACTTTCAGCTGTAATGGTTGAGACTGCCTTCTGTTACTGTACAACTGCTAAGTTAATTAAATGAAATGTTTTAATAGATGCTAGAGAACATATTTAACATCACATGACTACATTATACCAATCAGGTCCCCTGTTGTTACATTAGTGATCCTAGCTTTAAAGCACTTTTTATGCTAATATAATCATTTAACACAGGGTGCTTTCTTGCATTCAAAGTTAAATGCAAAATGAGTTCCTTATAATCTAACCTTGTATCATAGTCACCGCAACACAAAACTGGATTAACACAATCAAAAACTGCAATTAAATGTTTTAAAATCTTCATTAAGTATAAAGGGGTTGTATGGAACAAAATTTTCTTTGAAGAATGGATTATAACAAAACATGTAATCCAAAATTAGACACCGGAGACCAGCAGTTCCAACACACAAGTGATTTAATGTTCAAACACAGCAAAAGGAACACACATCCACAAATAACATAAGCGCTGATAAAAACACTTCCCCTTACGTTTTCGTCTCATAGACCTTCATCAGATGGGCAAAAACCTCATAGTTACCTAGTTAAATAACTTTTCCTGTTTGAGTAGACCAATGAAATCACTGATTCAATTAGTTACCAAGATGCAGAAAGAATGGATTCTAAACTGCATGTGACAGTCTTACTAGTCTGGTTTTATAGACACCATATCATTAAGTCCTGTGGGTAAGACGGAAAAGAGGTTAAAACAAAGAATGTATGAACACCTTTATGATTTAAGGAAGAAAAATGATAATAACACCCTGTGCAAACATCTTTAGGCACGCCCAAAAGCAGAGTATCAATTTTTCGTGATAGAGGTGGTCCCTATAGACCCCAGGGGTGGGCCTTGGGAGACCAGACTCGAATACAGGGAACTATACTGGCAATTAGTCCTGGATGCTTGTAACAATTCAGGACTTAATAATATGGTGTCTATAAAACCTGTACTCAAGCTCAGGTCTGCAAACTTGTGAAAATTTTACATTTTTTTACATTTTTATGTATAATCATGCTATTTTATCCTGGTTTATTTATTTAAGTGAATTCTTGATTTTATATACATTTTTATGTGTTTTATTATTTGTCCACCAGATGGTGCTAGACTAGTAAGACTGTCGCATGCAGTTTTGAATCCATTCTTTCTCTACCTTAGTAACTAATTGAATCACTGAATTCATTGGTCTATTCAAACAGAAAAAGTTATTTAACTAGGTAACTATGAGGTTTTTGCCCATCTGATGAAGTTCTATGAGACGAAAACTAAGGGGAAGTGTTTTTATCAGCGTTTATGTTATTTGTGGATGTGTGTTCCTTTTGCTGTGTTTGAACATTAAATCACTTGTGTGCTGGAACTGCTGGTCTCCGGTACCTAATTTTGGATTACTAGTTACGTTTTGGGCACCTTTACTACATCTTTGCTGTTTTATAACAAAACATGTCCCAAAAGGTCTAAGATTTAATAAATTTCCTAATAACACAATTAGGAATACATTATATTTTACAAAACTAGTGCATTTCTTTGATAAAAGAGGCATAGAATTAATGTCAATTTTAATGAAACACAATCATATGAAGTTGTTTGACTATAAATGCAATGTAGACAAAAATTTTAAACATTAAATCTCACACCCAGTTTTTCAGGTATCAAATGAAAAATGGTACTAAGTATAACATATAAAATCATATGAAATGGCTGTTCATTTTTAGAAAACAGAAAGATTATGTGATAATGTTCAACACAATCCTCAACACAACACAACAATGAATAGAACGTGCTGGAGGAACAGATTCCCTTCGCAGAGACTTCCCTTACTATGGAACAGGGTCCCGATCTACACAAGACAGAGCACCTCACTATCACTCTTCAAGAGGAACCTTGATGAGTGGATGGGTAACAGAAAGTTCACACCGGGGATCACACCAACAGCACTACTAGATAGGGGCCAAGGGTACTAGCTGCTAGTACAAGGGTCTAGGGAACTACTAAAGGGGTGGTGAATACTGCACAACGTGGCTGGGCTAATATATGCCTTCGGGCAGATAGCCCAATACCAGCCTATGAACCTATGAACCTATAAGCAACCCTATGAAGAAGGAACTACATCTGCAATTCCAAAGTCAAAAGTTTTTATGACCATTCAGAATGGTCACAACAAGCAGTAACAGTAGTATGCATTCATTGGGATAAAAACAGTATCCTGTGAAGGTGTCACAACCCAGTGAAATCATCGTGAGCCAGTATGTGCTGTGGGCAAACTACTTGTATTCAACTTTAGCACTGAATATATTGGCAATTTGTCTTTGGGTCATAGCTGTGCAACCGTGGAGTTAATGTATGAATAAGCATGTGAGAAAGAAAATTCCCACATCAGAATGTATGGGGAGTCCTTTCCCTACACTAAACACATGTGTAGAGATACATTCTGGTGATGTGCAGTCTGTGTTATGTTTGCAGCTAGGTATGGTGTAGTATAAAAAAATGTGAGAAGTGACGTTCATTGTGTTTTTCACTTTTCAGCATACTAATATTACATGCTATATAGCAGTGGAGAAATGATGGTGTTTTTGATATAATGTCAATAATGCAACAGGTAACACACTCACCTTTGATGCAGAATGCTTTGGGTTCTATTCCCACACAAGGTAAATTGATTGCTGATACTGTAGTGCAATATAACAAGGACACTGCATTCCTGAGTGTGTCATCCTTTGAGGCCCCATCTGCTTGAGTTGGTGGTACCTCAAGCGGATGAAAAAGATTCCATGGTACCAATCAAAAAGAGTATGGAAAGTTCCCTGATGCCTTGGCCTAATTTCTCTTCAGTATTATAAATACCACCTCAAGTCTCCACTGAAAAGAGGCTACTAGCCTCATGGGATTAACCCAGTCAACAAAGGATAACTCAATTAATATTTGTGTGCTGCATTTCGCTTTTTCATTTGAGAGGTGGTGTGTGCTCATTTTGGTAATGTTAGTGATTAATGGTGGCTTAAACAGCAGAGAGGATTGTCAAAACAGTGCTATATTACGAGCATCATTTAGGAGCTTACATGTTATTAGATAGTTTGCAGTTCAGTAGTGACAAGTTTTAACAATTTTTGGGTTCTGCCATGTGGGATAAATTAATACAATGTTGACGGAACTGTCTGACAATATATGTGTATAAAAAAAGTTTATATATATATATATATATATATATATATATATATATATACATGTGTGTGTGTGTGTGTGTGTAAATATGAGTACATATATTCAATCTCTGATTGCCCATTAAATCCTCTTCAACATTTGGTATGTACCTCACAAGACATCTGCAGCAGCTGGAAAGGCCACAGAAATGCCTCACTAAAAGAATCACAGGCCTAAAGCAGATGCCTATGCTGACCGTCTAAAAAAACTCCAGCTATACTCTGTGACATATCGTCTACTCAGAGGCAATCTCTGCTTAACATACAAGGCCATGTCAAACCCTGAGCTGTTGGACATGCTCCACTTAAAGAAATCCCAGTCCCTCAGAACCACATGCTCCAGAGATCTAAACCTTGTCATCACAATGAACAAAACATGCTGGAGGGATAGGTTCCTGACCCAAGACTCCCCATACTCTGCCATAGACTGCCCATACATGTCAAGCAGAGTGCCTCCTTGGCCCTCTTCAAAAGGAACCTTAACAATTGGATGGGAGATAGGAAATTCACCCTGGGGATCATGTCAGTCTCCCTGCTAGATAGGGGTACAGGGAAGTAAATATTGTGGGAAGAAATATCCAGGGGAATTGTTATGGCTAGGCTTGTATAGGCCCTAGGGCCGATAGCCTAGTACCAACCTATGAACCTATGAACATCTTGAGAAAGCCACCACCACTCTTGGCATTTACTGCCTGCAATTCAGAGAAGCTAATCCTCAAAGGGGTGTGCCAACTCATTAGAGGATGCAATGCTGAAACAGTACAGAGCCCTTTGGGTAATTTGGTGAAATGGGAATTCACCTGCAATGCATCTTTTGGATATGAGAAGAAACAAGGCCAACCAGTAAAAACCCATGTAGACAGAGGGAGTGTATGCAGACTTCCCCTACAGAAGGTACACCAGCTGAGAATCAAACTGGAAAATCAACAGCTGTTAGGCAGCAATGCGAACTACTGTGACACTTTGCTGCACAACACACATAAACACACACACACACACACACACACACACACACACACACACACACACGCACAAAGAACACCCATTTCTTATAAATACTAGATCCACAATTACATAACTACGACTAAAGGGAAAACACCACTGTAATGCTATCGCTTAACAAAGGCTGAGTCCAACAGCCATCAAATTATTATGCATTAGATAATGCATGTTGACAAAGGGACCAGGCACTTGTGTGTGCATGTACATGTATATGTAAATATACACACATATTTTATATGTATATGTATATGGGTTCCCTTCAGAAGATCGACCCAACAAAAAGATAAACTTCACATGTTCAAGACCACAGGATCGACTTTCAGAAAAGTCGAAGCTTTTGAATGGAAATTGTTGTACAGTGGGGAATGGGGAATTTAACCCTTTCCCCATTGTAGAGTGATCTAAGAGCTGGTATATATAATATGCAGAGGGTATGAGGGGCACAGCTCCCCTACAAAAATGTAGATTTTGTTGTTTTCTGTCATTCGACTTTTCTGAAAGTCGATCATATGGTATCGGCCATATGAATTTCGACTTCCTGTTAAGTCAGTCTTCTGAAGTAGATCCATGTATATACTGAAACACCCAAATGTTGACATTCACAACATTGACCAGAAAACATTGACTTTGCAAATGTTGACACACTACTCATGCACCAAACAACAGCATCAACACAAGCAAAATTAAAACCACACAAAAAACATTAAGACATCATGTTTCGACCCCCCTTGCATCCTCATACCCACTATTAATTATATATACTAACTCTGAGATCACACAATGTCAGGGAAAGGCCATATTTCCCTACCCCAAGAACTGTTGAGCAAATGGGTATTCAGTGAAATTCAGTGCCAGGTAAGTGAGATTGTGGAATGTTGGGTATGTATGCAGGGCAGCAAGGTGCCCTGCATGTTGTGTGTGTGTGTGTGTGTGTGTGTGTGTGTGTGTGTGTGTGTGTATGTGTGTGTGTGTGTGTGTGTGTGTGTGTGTGTGTGTGTGTGTGTGTGTGTGTGTGTGTGTGTGTGTGTGTGTGTGCCATCTGAGTGTTGGCATTGCAGGTAGGGTACAGGAAATCTCCCATTTAGTGCTACTGCATATAGCAGTAAACGGGAGATTTCCCTTACCCCACTGTAATGCGATCTCAGAGTTGGAATATTAAAGTGGGGGGGTGTGGGGGGGCACAGCCCCCCACATAGGGGGTGCAGGGGGGCAAAGTCCCCCTGCATAACATAGTGTTTGTGATTTTTTTTTTTTTACAGTTCGTTTTGAATTTTCGATGTTCTGAACATCGATGTTCTGGTCTCGATGATCAGAACATCGATGTTCTGAACATTCAATGATTCAAAGTGAATCTATATATATATATATATATATATATATATATATATGGGAGAAAGGCCTCTGTTTGTTGGTGAGTGGAAACCCTGCTTAATATTTCTACAGTGTATGCTTATTCTATTCTGTTTGTTGGTGAGTGGAAACCCTGCTTAATATTTTTACAATGTATGCTGTGTTCTATGAAAAGTGGTTCACTATTGCCTTCAGGAAGAAAGGCTGAATTGTTTAAAGGCTGTGTTTTATACTTTATTTTGCTACAGGAACTATATTCTTTTCTGTTTTAAATAATCTCTTTTGAGCAACTGAATGTATCTAGAACCAATACAGGAGTTAAAAGGATACTGAAGCAAATTTCATTGCTTTTATCGTTGCTTGTATCTGGAGAAAAAGAAACTACTTTGTTTGGTTATTAACCCTTCAGTAATGTTAATATTTAATCTAAACCTTAAAGACTATCATTGTTCATTTCCCAGTCATGGGCAAAGAAGTCTCAAGATGTCACAGTCACTGTGGCTATAAATGTTAAAATATATGTATGTTATTGCTTAAATTATTATTTTAAAAGTATTTAATCTAGACAGTGAAATTAAAGATAGTATTCACATTTTCACAGCAGTAATCTGCTAGTAGTGGCACTGTGTGCTTATGCAAATCATGTCTTTTAAGATGAATACAAAAATGCGGAGTCATTGACATATCCCTGAAGGGGTCACTGGGGAAATTTTTATTTTGATGTCAGGGAAATACTTATGCATACATGGACAAACTACTGGGGTGGTCATTGGGGAAAATGTTTCATTTTTTGTCATTGAAATGCTTGTGCATACATGGACAAATTGCTGAAGGGGTCGTTGGGGAAAAGATTATTCATTTTGGTGCCTATGCATATATGGGCAAACTACTGAAGGGATCACTGGGGGAAATTATTAATTTTGGTGTCAGCAAAGTGCTTTTACAGACATGGACAAATTACTGAAGGGGTCGTTGGGGAAAATTATTCATTTTGGTGTTTGTGCATACATGGACATACTGCTGAAGGGATTGTTTGGGGAAATGTTCCATTTTGTTACTTGTGCAAACTATTGAGGAGATTGTTGCAAGAAATGCTTCATTTTGGTGCTTCTACATAGTTGGACAAACTACTGAAGAAATGACTGGGGGCAAGTTCATGGATTGCAGCTCAGATATCAAAGGCGAAGCATCTCTTTTAACAAGGGAAGTTCATACTGCACAGATATTAGACTATGAACTGCAAGAACACCTCATTAGCATACTCCACTTTACAAAATTTCTCAATTATATCTCATTAAACTTAAGGCATTTCACATTAAAGTGAATGGCATCTATGAATCTCACCTCTGCTATGCTCATTTGTAAACATCAGGGCTACCCCTATCGCATTTGTGCAAAAGACTATGAATCTCAGCTTAAGTTTTAGTACCTACTTAAGTTGTTTTTATATAATTTCCTTAATAATTCCTTGTCTAAATTCTATTTTTGAAAAGTGATTTATGATAAGGCAGTATAAAACAATAACTAAGGTATTGTTACTAAAATTATAAGACAGTAAGGCATTGAAATAAGAACTGAATAGAGGTGAGATTAGATACCCAGCACTAATCAAATCAGTTTATAATTTGAATTTCTTTTGTTCTTGGCAAACACAATATGTAAAATAACCCATAAAATGAGAAAGTATATACAGTGATGCTTTCAATTACTTGTTTAATAATAATAAGCAGCAATACATTACTTGGCCAGAAGAAAGCCATGATAAGATTTTAGAATCATCTGTATTCAATTTTTGTTCTTCCCTATGGAAAGTGAAACGTTACTAACCTAAGATTATTTGTACTTGGTGTTTCAGAAATGTAATATGATTGGTAAAATGGATGAAAGCATTGATGTTGGAGTTTGTGACAGAAAAACATATATGTCGAAGTCAAACTGGATTTTGTCATTTGTTTGTCTTTTCGGCTTTTCCCGGTTAGGGGTCGCCACTGTGGAACTCCGGTCCGCTAATGATTGGTAGTCAATTTTTAAGGTGCCAAGTTGCCAGCCCGACGCCCAACCTTCAGCAAAGGCACGCCCATTCACGCATGTTTTTCGGAGATCACTTGACCGCGGGGAGGACATGCAGACTCCACACAGAAGGCACTCCAGCCGAGAATTGAAAAGGAGAACCTCTTGCTGTGAGGCAACAATGCTACCGCTGTACCACCGCGGCTGGATTTGGATTTTGTCATTTAATATTTGTAAACAAATTACAAATACAAAATGGTGCTGGTAGGCAAAACTTAAACTCACCACGACTGTTATCAGTAAAAGAAAGACTTTATTTTAACAAAGGTAAGCGCTTTCGCGTATCTCCTGATACGCTTCTTCAGACCATGTATACAGTGAATGAACTTTCAGAGAATATATAGTGAAGATACATTCAAATTATTCAATTAATTTAACAATAAAACAATCAACCCTTAAAAGGGAAACGCTTCAAGCAACATGACTATGCATGCTAAAAGCTTCATCTGAGCAACACAATAGGTAGTGCAGAACTTTTTCTATTTATAAAAAATGTTATAATTTAAAATTTAAATAAAAGCATTAATAAAAAGTATTAATAAAAAGTATGTAAGAAATCTCACTGCTTCAAATTAAGGCATATGAAAACTCATATAAAATATGCCTGTGAAATCTTAATGCACGTTAATATACAAACTAAACAGTGCAAAATTCTACAGAATTCATAGGTTAACGTCCCTGGATAAAAAACTTAAATATTTATGCATAATATTCAAACTATTCTATGAAAAATCTTCTTATTTACTTTTAAACTATATTACTATTTATAGAAACAAAGTAATATATATGTATAGAATTTATAAAACATTATCTAATTATAGGGCTTTGTCTGCAAGAAAAATGTAATACTATAAATCCATGCTAAAATCAGTTTAAAATCAGGTTCCATGTTATAAATATATGTAAATATATATAACAATTAGATGAATAATTAAATAAATAGAAATATATGTATAGATAAATAAGTAAATATGGATAAATAAATATACAACTATTCATCTGCGTGTATTCAAAAGATCTTAATGAGACATAAGCATTGAGTCCAGGGGATAGTGACCTTTAACCTAAGGATCCATTTCAGTTCCTTCAACTCTAATAAATTCATATAATCACCACCTCTAATGTTCGGTTCTACTATTTGTAATACTCTAAACACAAAGGTATGACCAGGGAAAAGTTGGATATGCTTTGCTAGAGCATTAAGCTCATTTTTATTTTTGATGTCATATTGATGGTTATAAATGCGATTTTTCAACTTCCTCTTTGTCAGGCCTACGTAGAACACTGAACATTGTTCACAGGTGGCCAAATATATTATGCCTGTGGTATCACAGGTAGCCTGGAATCTAGGTACAAATATACAGAAAAGATCTGGATGTATGAATTCTTGTTTTTTAGTTAGGTACTTACAATAATTGCAATGGTTACAAGGAAACGTACCAAAATTATTCCTTAAATGTACTATATCAAGTCTTCCATTATTTGCCTTATCACATAAAAGTCTTTTTAAATTCTTGTTGTTTCTATAGATAAAGTGAGGGTTCTTACCTACTAAATTCAAAGTACGGTCATCTATTAATAAAACTTTCCAGTTATTGGCAATAATTTTCTTAATATTTACACTATCATTGGTGTAAGTAGTCACAAAACTCACCCTCAGATCTGTGCTTTTTTTATTTTCATTTACATGAGGAGGAAAAAATGAGTGTTTGTATCTAGTTGCAGTTCTAGGTGTTTCTGCTCTATCTAAAACTTGCCTTCTGATATTCTTAACTAACTCTTGATCATAGCCTCTATCTAAAAATATTTTTTCCATTTTGTCAGCCTCTATTAATAGATCCATGTTGTCTTTACAAATCTTAGAGAGTCTAATAAACTGACTTTTAACTATCCCACTGAAAACATAACGTGGGTGCATGCTATCATAACGTAAAATTGTGTTTCTCCAACATAATTTTCTATACAATGTTGAAGTCAGTGTACCATCTCTAATATCTAGAGAGACATCTAAAAAACATACCGAGTCAAAAGAAGTTACTGCTGTAAATTTGAGAAAATTTGTCGTGCTTTCAAGATAATTTTTAAATAGATAAAATTCTTCTGTGGAACCATCCCAAACAATTAAAATGTCATCTACAAAACGTTTATAGACTAAAACTTTGCTAAAATAAATACTTGTAAAAACATATTCCCTTTCCCAGTGATATAAGACTAGGTTTGCGTCGATTCACATGGGGTGCCCATGGCTACCCTGGATACTTGTAAGTATAGGTTGCCTTTAAATGAGAATACATTATTATTTAAAACTAAATCTAATAGATGACATATTAAAATTTCCTGATTCCTGTCCACAGAAGGAAAGACTTGGAGTACTTCTCTTATTGCTTGTATCCCTTGATCATTAGGGATAGAAGTAAAAAGACTTTGAATGTCCATGGACACTAATAAATGTTTACCTTTTATAAGAGGTGTCTCTAATGTATCTAAAGCTGATAATAGCTGATAAGTGTCTTTAAGGATACTCGGGACCTCATTAACTAAAGGTCTAAGTGTGTCTTCTAAATATATAGAGATATTTTCTGTGACCCACTTTTCACTAGACACAATTGGACGCAAAGGAGGGGGAAAGGTTTATGAAGTTTTGGTAAACCCTTGATGATTGGAACAACTGGGCTATCATTAAGTAAAAACTCATAAAGACTAGATGATAACTGACAACACATAAGTAGATCATATAAGTCGTCTTTGATAGCATTAATGATTCCTGAGAGCTTTCTTTGATCTATCCTTAAATAAGTCGCATCATCATTTAACATGTCTAACATCAGGGTTTGATAATTCTCAGAATCAAACAGAGCAATACCACCGCCCTTGTCTACTGGTCTCAATACAATAGAAGAATCATTAATCAGCTTATTTAAAGACAGTCTAATATCTCTAGACATGTTCAAATACAAGCATTTTCTTTCACCGCTAAAGAAATATTGATATAAGTCTTGTTCGCACATTTTTATAAAAGATTCAACATGTGCTGGCAATGGAGGTGTATAAGAACTTTTCTTTTTGTGGAAATGCAAACCAGATACATTTTCAGTCTTATGTCTTGAAGCGTCTGTATAAAAATATAGCTTTAAAGCAACTGCTCGCCCAAACAGGCGTAAATCAATAAGTATGTCTGATAAAACACTGCCCTGTGAAGGGACGAATGATAGTCCTTTGTTTAACAAGTCTTGATCATTTTTAGAAAGTACATACCTTGACATGTTAAAGAACAATGGTTCTAATGTTTTTGTCTCCTTCTCTGATACGACGCGTTTTCTCCCGAAAACGTTCGTTTCCTGGTCTCCCAACTGCCAAGACGTTCGCGCGTTGAAGCTTGCTTCCTTATCGGAAAGGGTAAAAAATGAGAACTATCCTGGACATTCTGTTTGGGTATGGCACCTAAGTTTTTTGAAATTCAGTAGCTCTGTCCGCTTCTTGATTCGGAAGTGGAGTTGAAGTCGCTGTTGCAGAGACTACCCTTGTTGGTATCTCTGGCGGCATGGTGAACGCTTCTTCTGTGACATCATCCTGTATCAATGGCATAGGGGCTGAGCTCAAAGGACCAATAGAAACAGGGGCTGTGAGTGTTGAATCAAGTGGCGCCAAATTATGAATTTGGTTGGTAGCTGGTGAGTTAGAGTCAGTGCTCCTGGGCCATACGAAGACTCGCCCAGTAGAAAAATCTCTGAAGTCTCACTGCATTTTCTTCAGCTTAATTTGTTGTAGTCTAGAGGCATAAGAACTTACTTGACTATAAATGTTATCAAGTTTCTTACAACAAAAATCTTCGCTGAATTTCTCCCTCAGTTCTTTGTTAAGTATATTGACTTGAGATAACAGTTCATTTTCAAGAGGGGTAAAATAATCAATTAGTAATTGCATGTATTTGAAGCTGGCTTCAAGGTTAATCTCCTGCCATTTCTTCAGGAGAATGGGGTGAGAATCACCATATGAAGGCATGCATAATATAAGCATGCCTCGTGGAACTAACTTAAAATGCAAACACGCTTCCATATGTTTGCGTTGCCACATAAATCGCTGAAGTTTGTATAAGTCATTTTCAAGCATTTTCGTTTTTGTATTAAAAACTTCTAAGTTATCTATAGTGGCATTAGCAGTATCAAAAGTGGAAACATTTAAGTCCAGAGCCAATAAAAGATTAGTTTTACAAACTGTAATAGCAGTCCATTGTTGTTCATTCAGCAGGTTCCTCGGTTCTGGGTTGTAATCCAGTTCCACATTCAGGTTTGCCATGTCGTGTGTAGATGCAGTTCCAATAAAGTTGAGGAGAAGGAACAAAAGACGAACCACAGCTACTGAAGAGTTTTCAGTTAAAAACTATGCAAAGTACTGGTAGGCAAAACTTAAACTCACCACGACTGTTATCAGTAAAAGAAAGACTTTATTTTAACAAAGGTAAGCGCTTCAGTATCTCCTGATACGCTTCTTCAGACCATGTATACAGTGAATGAACTTTCAGAGAATATATAGTGAAGATACATTCAAATTATTCAATTAATTTAACAATAAAACAATCAACCCTTAAAAGGGAAACGCTTCAAGCAACATGCTCTAGCAAAGCATATCCAACTTTTCCCTGGTCATACCTTTGTGTTTAGAGTATACAAATAGTAGAACCGAACATTAGAGGTGGTGATTATATGAATTTATTAGAGTTGAAGGAACTGAAATGGATCCTTAGGTTAAAAGGTCACTATCCCCCTGGACTCAATGCTTATGTCTCATTAAGATCTTTTTTGAATACACGCAGATGAATAGTTGTATATTTATTTATCCATATTTACTTATTTATCTATACATATATTTCTATTTAAATAAACGTACCACAAAAGAGCAAAGCAATGAAGAGGTAGAGAATACTGCAAAACAGTCCCATACACAGTGCAAACAACAATCCTTAGTAGCAAGATGTTCAAATAAGCGTATTCCAATTGATGTTAAAAACCAGGTTTATTGCAATAGAGGTGAGCGCTTTCGCTAAAAAGCTTCATCAGACCTTAATACATTTAATCAAGCACACAATGAAAGCTTAAATACATAAAAAGGCGGGAAATACTAAAAATGCTCTTAAAGCTATATTACAATAAACAACTGAGAAATAAAAAATAAAAACAATAAGGCAAGAACAATGTCATCGTTCTGAGTCCAGGCAGTAACTCATTTAGGAACATTTAAAAACATCTTACATATAAATCAATAATGTACATTTAAAATGTTGTAATAATTTATTATACTTTAATCTCCTCATTTTCAGGAGAGGTCTCAAGGGAACTCTGCCATTTAAACCTGGAACTCTATCTGATCTAAAGTTAATAATCCAGAACGTCTCTCTTGCTTCGGTGTATGTCTCTATATCTCCCTTTCTATGAGTCCTATTTACCTGTTCCAAGACCCTAAATTTAAAAGAATGGTTAATGCCAGCAGCCAGAACATGTTTGGCAAGGGCATTGCATATATTACCCTTCCTGATGTGATATACATGCTCACGAATCCTGTCTCTAAGACAGCGATTCGTTTTGCCAACATAATATGCTGAGCATGTCGTGCAGGAGGCCATGTATATAACATCTTTGGACATGCAATCACCTCGGACACAAAACGTATGATTACTTAACCCTAGGGGATGTATAAATACAGGATCTGTCAAAATATATGAACAGAAATGGCAGCTATTACATGGTACTGTATAAGGAGGACCCAAAGTGTCATCTGATGAGATAGTCTTGGGGTAACACAACAGATTTTTAAGATTCTTTTTATTCTTATATACAAATTTTGGTTTATCACCTATAATACTTTTAATCTTAGGATCTGCCTGCAAAATATGCCAGTGTTTCATAAAAATGTCCTTAATGGAGCCTATGTCCTTGGTGTAATATACTGGAAAAATAACAGATGGATCGATTGTATTGACCCTCATTCTACTGTTATCAGCGGTGTACTGCTCAAGTGCTCCCTCAGAAAAATACGGCCTAGCTGAATCTTTCCTATGTTCAAGGACCTCCATAGTCCCAGGTGTGAGGTCACTGGAACTATAACCCCTAGCCATCAACCTACTACTTAAATAATCTAGACCTGATCTGAAGGCGGAGTCCATTGGGGTATATCTAGAAACTCTCACAGACTGTCCACATACAATGTTCTTATATATATAGCCCGGATGCATACTGTATCGGTGTAATAACGTGTTCCTATGACACGATTTTCGATACAGTCCGGTGTTAATCATCCCATTGGTTAACTTCTCTATGTAAATATCCAAAAAGGATATCCTCATGTCTGATCTATCAACAGAAAACCTTAAGAAATCCGTAGATGAATTAACCTCTTGAATGAAAGCATCTAGTTGTGTGGACGTCCCTGTCCATAGAAAGAACAGGTCATCCACAAAACGCCTGTAGAATGGAATATATCTATTATACCAGGCATTCTGAAATAAGGACTTGGCTTCCCATTCGGCCATAACGAGATTGGCGTAGCTATTTGCACATGGTGTGCCCATAGCTACGCCATCCCTCTGCAGAAAAAAGTGATCCTGAAAACAAAATACATTCGACTCCAAAACCACTTCAAGGAAGCTTAAAAGTAAGTCAATATCTGAGTCTGATAGAGTTCCAGATCTCCTGAGGTATGATCCAATCATATCTATACCCTCTACGTTTGGAATCACTGTAAAAAGTGATTGTACATCCATTGTTACAAAAGTGAGTTCATTACAGAATGTGCTGGTTGTAGTATACTGATACAAGTCCAAGAGGAACTGTTTAGTATCTCTGAGGATAAATTCATTGGCATCTACAAATGGTCTCAATTTACTCTCAATAAATATGGATAGGGGCTCCGTAGACCAGCCTCTACCGGCTACTATTGGCCTCATCGGTGGATGGGTGAGGTCTTTATGGATCTTAGGAAGCCCCTGAATTGTAGGTACCAAAGGGTGTAAAACTTGCAGGAACTCAAACAATACCTGATCAATAATGTCGCTGGCTAATAAGTCCTTAAGCATATTTCATATCCTATTTATGATATCTGTAACTGTATCTGCTGTGATAGGTTCATAAAATGTCCTGTCCCTTAACAAATCCATCATATCACTGCAATATCTAACTGTATCAAAGACAACTATCCCACCCCCTTTATCCGCTGGGCGGATAGTAATATCTCGTTTATTGCGTAACTCAAATAATGCCCTTCTCTGCTTAAAACTGAGATTGTACCTATATCTAGACCGTGGGTCAATATTTCCCTGCATTTTGTATAGGTCATCCTCAACTAACTTACTGTAAGCTGCCACCAATGGATGAGTTTGTGGAATATAAGTACTGGGCCTCTTAAACGGATGGCGCGAGGCCTCACATACCCCATTAAATTCAACTTTTAATGATAGGTTCCTTATAAACAATTTGAAATCCCTAAGGGTTTCCTCAGGTCTACTAAAAGTAGTGGGAATGAACGTAAGTCCTTTGGACAGGACTTGGAGTTGATCATTGTTTAACTCATAACTAGATAGATTGAAAACTAAGTTTTCCTGTTCCCCTCCCACATCTTCTTGATAGTCCGATTCTATCCCCTGTCGGTGGACAATTTTCGTTTCTGTTGTCCTCTGCTGACAGAACGCGACCTGCCTTCCCTGGACATCAGTCTGATGGGGAAAGGGTGCTTACTATCAAAAACCTGCCCAGGACCCATAGACGACGTACCTGGTCCTTGCATAGCTTCAGTACCAACACCCCCATTATTTACAACAACCCTAGTGCTATTGGTTTTCCTCCGAACAACAGGTTCACAGTTGGAAATAGATTTTGTCCTATCTATTATAGGATCCATATTAGCCTGTATGGAAGAATTGGCATTGTAATTGTTATCAACCACAACATCGGAATTAATAACATTGTCAACATCGACACCATTAATATTGATGTCATCAGTGACACTAGTGTTAGATCTTATAACCTGATGATCAACATCAGGAACAGGGCTATGTACAGAGTTAACATTGATATCATTTTCACATAATGTTATATTAATCTGTCCTTCTAATCTATTACTATCAGCGGTCCGTATATTGGGGCCGTTGATATTACTGTTAGTTGATGTCACTCGCCCAGTGTGCATATCAAATCCCCTGGGCCAAGTGAAGATATGCCCTGTTTTAAAGTCATTCGTATCCCTTAAAAGCTTAGCCCTTTTCTGGTTGAGCATACGTTTCTCGTATTGCACCACATTGTCCAATAATAAATTACAGGCTAGTTCAACTGCATGTGCTGGATAGTTCGAAAAAATCACAGTACGTTGTTGCTGTATATCAAGTCTCAATGCGTCCTCAAGTGGACTAAAAAACCTATTCATAAGCTTCATATAATTGGGGCTTACCTCAATATTCAACTATTGCCATTCAAACAACAGTTCAGGATACAGCGCGGCAGTCGTTGGCATTTTTAAAACTCTAAGACCTCTCGGTACCAACCGTCGCTGTAAGCAAACCTCAAAATGATGCCTCTGGGTCTCCATCCATTTCAGCTTCATTAGATCAAACTCAAGTTTCTCCATCGCTAGTCGCAGGCCTTCTCTATCATACACACAATTGTTAAAGGTCTCTGGTGCGCCTTCACATTCACTAAATTCTTCCAGGGGAGAATTTAGTGAATGTGAAGGCGCACCAGAGACCTTTTTTGAGGTTTGCTTACAGCAACGTACTGTGATTTTTTCGAACTATCCAGCAACCTGTTGTTCGAGGAAAACCAATAGCACTAGGGTTGTTGTAAATAATGGGGGTGTTGGTACTGAAGCTATGCAAGGACCAGGTATGTCGTCTATGGGTCCTGGACAGGTTTTTGATAGTAAGCACCCTTTCCCCATCAGATTGATGTCCAGGGAAGGCAGGTCGCGTTCTGTCAGCAGAGGACGACAGAAACGAAAATTGTCCACCGACAGGGGACAGAATCGGACTATCAAGAAGATGTGGGAGGGGAACAGGAAAACTTAGTTTTCAATCTATCTAGTTATGAGTTAAACAATGATCAACTCCAAGTCCTGTCCAAAGGACTTACGTTCATTCCCACTACTTTTAGTAGACCTGAGGAAACCCTTAGAGATTTCAAATTGTTTATAAGGAACCTATCATTAAAAGTTGAATTTAATGGGGTATGTGAGGCCTCACGCCATCCGTTTAAGAGGCCCAGTACTTATATTCCACAAACTCATCCATTGGTGGCAGCTTACAGTAAGTTAGTTGAGGATGACCTATACAAAATGCAGGGAAATATTGACCCACAGTCTAGATATAGGTACAATCTCAGTTTTAAGCAGAGAAGGGCATTATTTGAGTTACGCAATAAACGAGATATTACTATCCGCCCAGCGGATAAAGGGGGTGGGATAGTTGTCTTTGATACAGTTAGATATTGCAGTGATATGATGGATTTGTTAAGGGACAGGACATTTTATGAACCTATCACAGCAGATACAGTTACAGATATCATAAATAGGATACGAAATATGCTTAAGGACTTATTAGCCAGCGACATTATTGATCAGGTATTGTTTGAGTTCCTGCAAGTTTTACACCCTTTGGTACCTACAATTCAGGGGCTTCCTAAGATCCATAAAGACCTCACCCATCCACCGATGAGGCCAATAGTAGCCGGTAGAGGCTGGTCTACGGAGCCCCTATCCATATTTATTGAAAGTAAATTGAGACCATTTGTAGATGCCAATGAATTTATCCTCAGAGATACTAAACAGTTCCTCTTGGACTTGTATCAGTATACTACAACCAGCACATTCTGTAATGAACTCACTTTTGTAACAATGGATGTACAATCACTTTTTACAGTGATTCCAAATGTAGAGGGTATAGATATGATTGGATCATACCTCAGGAGATCTGGAACTCTATCAGACTCAGATATTGACTTACTTTTAAGCTTCCTTGAAGTGGTTTTGGAGTCGAATGTATTTTGTTTTCAGGATCACTTTTTTCTGCAGAGGGATGGCGTAGCTATGGGCACACCATGTGCAAATAGCTACGCCAATCTCGTTATGGCCGAATGGGAAGCCAAGTCCTTATTTCAGAATGCCTGGTATAATAGATATATTCCATTCTACAGGCGTTTTGTGGACGACCTGTTCTTTCTATGACAGGGACGTCCACACAACTAGATGCTTTCATTCAAGAGGTTAATTCATCTACGGATTTCTTAAGTTTTTCTGTTGATAGATCAGACATGAGGATATCCTTTTTGGATATTTACATAGAGAAGTTAACCAATGGGATGATTAACACCGGACTGTATCGAAAATTGTGTCATAGGAACACGTTATTACACCGATACAGTATGCATCCGGGCTATATATATAAGAACATTGTATGTGGACAGTCTGTGAGAGTTTCTAGATATACCCCAATGGACACCGCCTTCAGATCAGGTCTAGATGATTTAAGTAGTAGGTTGATGGCTAGGGGTTATAGTTCCAGTGACCTCACACCTGGGACTATGGAGGTCCTTGAACATAGGAAAGATTCAGCTAGGCCGTATTTTTCTGAGGGAGCACTTGAGCAGTACACCGCTGATAACAGTAGAATGAGGGTCAATACAATCGATCCATCTGTTATTTTTCCAGTATATTACACCAAGGACATAGGCTCCATTAAGGACATTTTTATGAAACACTGGCATATTTTGCAGGCAGATCCTAAGATTAAAAGTATTATAGGTGATAAACCAAAATTTGTATATAAGAATAAAAAGAATCTTAAAAATCTGTTGTGTTACCCCAAGACTATCTCATCAGATGACACTTTGGGTCCTCCTTATACAGCACCATGTAATAGCTGCCATTTCTGTTCATATATTATGACAGATCCTGTATTTATACATCCCCTAGGGTTAAGTAATCATACGTTTTGTGTCCGAGGTGATTGCATGTCCAAAGATGTTATATACATGGCCTCCTGCATGACATGCTCAGCATATTATGTTGGCAAAACGAATCGCTGTCTTAGAGACAGGATTCGTGAGCATGTATATCACATCAGGAAGGGTAATATATGCAATGCCCTTGCCAAACATGTTCTGGCTGCTGGCATTAACCATCCTTTTAAATTTAGGGTCTTGGAACAGGTACATAGGACTCATAGAAAGGGAGATATAGAGACATACACCTAAGCAAGAGAGACGTTCTGGATTATTAAATTTAGATCAGATAGAGTTCCAGGTTTAAATGGCAGAGTTCCCTTGAGACCTCTCCTGAAAATGAGGAGATTAAAGTATAATAAATGATTACAACATTTTAAATGTACGTTATTGATTTATATGTAAGATGTTTTTAAATGTTCCTAAATGAGTTACTGCCTGGACTCAGAACGATGACATTGTTCTTGCCTTATTGTTTTTATTTTTTATTTCTCAGTTGTTTATTGTAATATAGCTTTAAGAGCATTTTTAGTATTTCCCGCCTTTTTATGTATTTAAGCTTTCATTGTGTGCTTGATTAAATGTATTAAGGTCTGATGAAGCTTTTTAGTGAAAGCGCTCACCTCTATTGCAATAAACCTGGTTTTTAACATCAATTGGAATACGCTTATTTGAACATCTTGCTACTAAGGATTGTTGTTTGCACTGTGTATGGGACTGTTTTGCAGTATTCTCTACCTCTTCATTGCTTTGCTCTTTTGTGGTACGTTTATTTATTTGACTTTGGCTTTGCACAGTAGAGCATTAACTCCGAGTGGTGACTTTTTTCATTGGATTATATATTTCTATTTATTTAATTATTCATCTAATTGTTATATATATATTTACATATATTTATAACATGGAACCTGATTTTAAACTGATTTTAGCATGGATTTATAGTATTACATTTTTCTTGGAGACAAAGCCCTATAATTAGATAATGTTTTATAAATTCTATACATATATATTACTTTGTTTCTATAAATAGTAATATAGTTTAAAAGTAAATAAGAAGATTTTTCATAGAATAGTTTGAATATTATGCATAAATATTTAAGTTTTTTATCCAGGGACTTTAACCTATGAATTCTGTAAAATTTTGCACTGTTTAGTTTGTATATTAACGTGCATTAAGATTTCACAGGCATATTTTATATGAGTTTTCATATGCCTTAATTTGAAGCAGTGAGATTTCTTACATACTTTTTATTAATACTTTTTATTAATGCTTTTATTTAAATTTTAAATTATAAAATTTTTTATAAATAGAAAAAGTTCTGCACTACCTATTGTGTTGCTCAGATGAAGCTTTTAGCATGCATAGTCATGTTGCTTGAAGCGTTTCCCTTTTAAGGGTTGATTGTTTTATTGTTAAATTAATTGAATAATTTGAATGTATCTTCACTATATATTCTCTGAAAGTTCATTCACTGTATACATGGTCTGAAGAAGCGTATCAGGAGATACGCGAAAGCGCTTACCTTTGTTAAAATAAAGTCTTTCTTTTACTGATAACAGTCGTGGTGAGTTTAAGTTTTGCCTACCAGTACTTTGCATAGTTTTAACTGAAAACTCTTCAGTAGCTGTGGTTCGTCTTTTGTTCCAAATACAAAATGGTAGAATAGGGAACACGTTAGCATTTCGTCCTCTACAAACCAAGTTGATCTTATAGTAAACTAATTAGTGCATTGATATGCAATAAAGTGACATTTTAATTGATGTTTGCATTGCTCTTTGGTAGTAATGACAAAGTCTTAAACCTGTAATAACATCACTCTGATAAATTTTCTAAGAGCAGTTTTACAATATATTGATAGGTATTCAGAGGATTGCTACACTTAAGTACAAAGAACTGGCAGTGAAATGTGCCATCAACTGGTAAAACTGGAATAATACAACAGTGCTCTAAATACCATGTAAATGGAATTCATAGAAATGAGCACAGCATCACAAGTTATGCTGTGCCTAAGCCCCATTGAGTTGCTACATTAAAACCAGCATAATTTACCTAACCTAGTGGCCGGTGATGGGGAAGGCTGAATAAAGCAAAGCTGCTACAGTTCGCAACTCTGCCCTATTCAGCCATTCTTTTCAGATACTGGTGACCACACACATGAAAGTGCACACACACACACACACACACACACACGCACTGCTTGTCAAACATTCAGGCCCTCACACACAAAGACTTACAAACACATATATGCACACAGACAGACATGTCAATCTCCAATGTCTGCACACCATGCTTCCTGCATCAGGTAGCAGTTATCTAATGCACACAGACATTGACATACAAACAGTTACACTGACTGGTTATACACATTCCATCACAACAACCACTCCAGCACTGGTTCTGCACAGACACACTCACATGTACTCACTTTTGTCTACTACTATTGAGTACTATTGTCAAATAAGACAACAAATGAATATTCTACCTTAGCTCAAAGACCTAACATCACCGAATATACTGATGTGAAGGTAAGACAAGAATACTAAAAAATATTCTTTCTTAGAAGAAATCATTGTTTGGAACTTTTTGGTATGTATTCACCAACTACAGCAATTATTTTTGCTCATTTTTATTATCTACGTTGCTGTATTAAATATTCATATATTATACAGTGTGATGCTTAATTAAGTGAAGTCAGCCTTAAGATGAAATCAGTGGAATGCATTGAGGAGATGGTGTTATTGGCAAGTTTTGTGCTTTAAACAGATTATATTGTGTACTAAGGAAAAAATATTAAATGGCTCATTTATTGTTTGGTATTATTGTAGCCTGAGGTCTTAGAACAGATACAAAACCTGAAAGAAGTATGGTTGGACAACAACTCACTCCAGACTTTACCTGGGGTAAGTATTTGATACTGCTTATATAATGTAACTCAGAATGTGTTTTTCATCCTCATTTGATTGAATGCTTTCTGTTGTTTAGCAGAAACAGCAAAATGGTGGCATCTTTATTTCCTGTCAGTATAAACGTTTATTATTATAAGCTGTTTATAAACATGTCCACATGGTCAGAATTCACTAAGATACTGCATATTTTATGAATGTGAGTGTATCAAAACTATGACTCCAGCATGAGCGGTGACATGAGATTCCCAAAGGGATAGCCCCACCATGAAAAAGTACCTTATATGTAGTAGAGATGAATATGCCTCAGAGCATGTAAGATTGATAGCTAAATACATAAAAACAAGCTTGGAAGGTGCACCTGGTTGAATGTGATTAGTTCATGATAAATATGCTATTCACAGAAATCCTTCCGCACATTAGCTAGTTATATGTTTCCAGGATGACTTGTTTTGCAGTTTAGTCGAGTGACCTCATGTAATATGATTTGCACAGTCTGTTGTCAGGCCACATACATGGCATAAAGACTGGCAGACTTTGTGCCCCAAACACACATTGTTCCATACTTTCTATTGAATATGCACCATATGCCAGAATAAGTAGCCTGAAAAAAATCCAGAAATTTAAAGAAACACACTGTTGAGTGTGTACACACACACACACACACACACACACACACACACACACACACACACACACACACACACACACACACACACACACACGCACACACACACACACACGCACACACACGCACACACACACACACACACACACACACACACACACACACACACACACACACACACATACACACACACACAAGCATACACACACACCTCCAACAGACCAATGTTAACATACTACGTGGGTGTATGGTGATGGTAGATGCTGTAGGTATACACATATGTGCAACACCAGTTTGGTGTTTAAGTGATAAAGCTGTGATACATAGCATGTAGCAGCTGGAAGCATAAAGATGTGTGTACAATCTAAATGTCTATCAGAACTTTTAATATATAACAGGGACACTGTGAATGTGATTGACTTCTATGAGGTGCTTATTCAGAATGAACTGCCAAAAATGTTTACTTTATGAAATACACATTTCCTGTAGCTAGGCATAAACATTTACCTGTTTATACGATTCATTCATTTATTTGTTTATGTTGAATACAAACAGTTATATTTTAGTACATGGAGTTCTAAAGGAAACACCGCAATAAAAATATGACAACATACAATTATCTGATTTGCAGGGTTCTGTTGAAACACTACTTTAAGAATACAACAATATACAGTAATGGTTTAATATAAAGAATTCTAAGGAATCGTGAAATTAATATAAAGTTCATTAATAGTTGTATTTAGTGTATCCAACATTAAAATAGAGTAACTTTATGTAACAGAATGGAAGAGAAGAGCACCACATATCTTACTTCCCTTTTCAGTTAACATGTCAAATATACCTTCAAAACCTCCTTGGGTCATACCTTAACTCAAAATAATGTACTAAAAACTCACAACATAAGCCAATAAAGAGTAAAACCAGCTTTTACTAGTTGAATGTATACAGTGTTAGCCCCTTCATTAGTCACATGAAATTACATCAAACAGTAGCTTTTGTGTCAAGTATAGCTCTTTTGTAGCACTTCTATAACAACTTTTCTAAACAACATGACATCATGAAAAGATTAGATAAAATCTGCTTGGGATTAATTCTGTAGAAGTGACAGTGTCCTGACAGTCAGCCTTGCTAAAGACCAATAGAGATGGAAGGCTTAAGGATTAGCAGTAAAAATTCTGAATTAGATTTTAAGACAGTTGATGTGACTGGAGCATATTGCAGGATAAAAGACATGAGGAATAAACAGCAGGGTAGACTAAGTCAAGGACAAACCAATAAGCTGCTGAAATGAGGAACTTTAACTGATCACGAATTTGCTCTGAACAAGTGATCCAACAAAGATTAGAAAATACTGGGTGTTCCATTGAGGAAGAACTGAACTTTAGCCAATCAGTAGTCAAGAATGGATGCATCAGTTGGGTATGGATGTTGTTAAGGCACTACAGCCACGCTCAAGCACGGACGAGGAAGAGGTGAATATGCATATAGAATACGTATAGAATTTCAATCAGGGGAGAAGATTGCTTACTACAGGCCAGATGAAAAAGAGCCCAAAACAGACAGTAGGAAGCATGTTAGATGTGATCCAAGCCACATGGAACAAAGCTTTTGGATCTAGTGAAGTGTGCTGTTTGATCAACCATGAGCTCATTAGACAATAAATAGATGCCTTTGGGTGCCACTAGGCTTACATGATCGCCCCTTCCACACCATCAAAAGTCATCAGTTTCCCTCTCATTCGCCATAAAAATTATCATTCTTCTGGTGGGGGGTTTGCCGACTTAAAAATTGTTGTGCTGCATGGACAACAAATAGACAGACACATTTGGCTGCCACTAAGTAAGATGATAAAACTATGGCTCGCAAGTGCAGTTAGCCTAGTACTAATCTATGAATCTATGAATCTATAACTGCACAGCTGAGGTAAAGTATTACAGGTGGCAGGAAGTCTGCCTTCAGTTTTTCCTGTACATCTTGCTACCTCTTTCTGTCTTGCACTTCAAATAGCATTATAGCTTTGCACTTCAACAGGTTATTGTATCAATAAGTGTATCACACCTGGGAGCCATCAGCAGTATTCATTCATCACGGAATTATCCCCAATACTTACTACTTATGACCACCCCTCCTGGCATGATTGAAGTGTAGTTTTCTGAGCTTCCACCCATTAAATTGTTGCACTTATCCATTCTGAGGCACTGTTGCAACTGCCTCATGTAGACAGACAACCCTCTCCTCTAAACTCCAAACACTCAGACCAGTGAAAGTTACCCCTATATCACCAAATGTGGACATATGCACTCTCCAGCAGACTGCACTAGCTGGTCAGTAGGATGAGATCAACACCTGCACCACACCATGTGGACCACATAGCTCACCACAACACCCATTATGACAGCCATGACATACACTGAAAAGCCAAACACCCACCTTCACAGAGGCACTCAATGGACATTTACACAAACAGTACAGACCAGCAAGACAGACACCCACTCAGACACCACAACAAAGCACATGCCAAAGGACACATATGTCACCTACACAGTGTGCCCCTCAACCTAATTTTCTAAGACTGACCACCTTGCCCAATACAGTGATTATGAGTGGCTCAGTACTGTGGCACACAGATGTCCCACTCACTATGTTGATTATAGAGGAGGTAACAGCCAACTGTCTATCATGTGCCAGCATCCAACACATGGCACACCCAGTCAGGCCACTTCACAACAGCCACAGGTATCGCTCTGTCATCATCCATGTGGGTGTGAATGACCTGAGACACACCTCACTGGGCTACATAACAGGAGACATGGTTGAACACTCAGATTATGTGGTCCAGGCAGGTGTGACAATAGTCCTGAGCAGTATACTGTCATCACCCAGAATGATGCTGCAGTATTATCAACAGATAATTATTGCAACATTGGCTTACATGTTGTGTGTCATTCTCAGGAGATCCAGTATCTCTCTACTTGGGATAACATGATTGACAGACCTCAATGCCTTGCCAGAGATGTCCTAAATCTAGCAGTTCTGGGTTTCCAGGTACAGGGCAAGTGTCTTGCTACTCCTATAGTGCTTTATTAGGCAGAGTTCCAAATCAAATTACCACCGTAACAGATAGACATGTATGCAATCTGAGGGTCATGTTGCTCAACAGTAGGCATCTAACTGTCAAGATGCAGTCACTCAAAGCACTCCTCAGAGTAGAGGACATTAACATTTGTGCTGTAACGGAGAGGTGGTTCACAGCAGCAGACAGCAGCCCTGCACTAACAGGCTATGATGTATTCCACAGCTGTCAGAGCCAAAACATGGACCACACCTCCACAAGTGGTGTTGTCTCCATATCCATAATGGATATGCACACCTCCAGACTAGTATCCCAGCATAATGCATTGGTGGTACTTCCAGTAAAACTGACTTTGGTGAATAGTGCAATCCACACCATAGCCTGCTATCGGTCCCCAGCTATGTCCCTAGACTGTCAATGCACATTCCTCAACACCCTGGCATCTATGAAGGTCTAACCCAACACTGACATAGTAGGAGACTTCAACTATCCCTCCATCACCTGGAGAAAGTAGTCAAGCACCAGTACATGGGCCCAATGCTTCATAGAATTCATCAGTTCCAATGCCCTGGACCAGCTCATACTGACCCCCAGTAGAGGATACAACAATCTTGACCTGTGTTAATTACTTACATATGGGACTGTTGCTCGACCACAGTTGTCAATCCCTACCTGGTCAGATCCAAACATGATGTAATCAGCATGGAGCTCAACATTTCACCCACACCCCCCACCCCAACGGTAACCACCTTGCAAAACCTCTCCATTGCTGACATTGCAGTCATAAAAGCAGGGGTGGATGACTTCACTGCACTCATAGGTTCATAGGTTCATAGGTTTATACTAGGCTATCTGCCCTAAGGCATTTATAAGCCTAGCCCAAATTTTTGTGGCTTACGCCACCCCTTATATGAAAAAATACTGTGCCCATTAGTTTGTTGTGCCTCTGTCCAGCAGTGACACAGAGATGATTCCCAGGGTAAACCTACGATCTCCCATCCACAGGTCTAGATTTCTCTTGAACAGAGTCAGCGAGGTGCTCTGCCTCACATGGACCGGGATTTTATTCAACAGCATAGGGAGTCTCTGAGTGATAAATCTATCCCTCCAGCACGTCCTATTTATATCCGTGCTAAGGTTTAAGTCGCTTGCTCTAGTGGTTTTGGTGGATTTGGATTTTTGAGGTGGAGCATGTCCATTAATTCCGGGTTGGACATGGCCTTGTATGTCAGGCACATGTCACCTCTGAGCAGACGGTATGCGACTGAATAGAGCTGGAGTTTCTTCAATCTGGCAGCATATGACAGATTTTGGAGTCCCTTTATCCTTTTGGTGAGGAACTTTTGGGGTCTCTCCAATTGCTGCAGATGTCGGGTGAGATACATCCCGAATGGGGCATTGTACTCGATCATTGGTCTGATAAGTGAAGAGTACAGGGAACAATGACCTCACTAGATCTGGATGTGAATCCCTTCATGATCAGGTGGGCAATGTAGAAGGTCTTTCTAACCACTTTAGCAATGTGAGTGTCAAAAGAAAGGCCACTGTCAACCTGGGTCCCCAGGTCCCTGATAACCCCTTCTGTGCTTAGTGGATTGCCACCTATATGGTAGCTTGGGGTTACCTTGTTTTTCCCGAAGGGTATGACTATACATTTTTGGCGTTTAACTTCAGGCCATGGCTCTGGCACCAGCTATCTGTTTCCGTGAGTCCCTTCTGAAGGATATCCGTGTCCGATGCACTTTCCACTATGGCGCCCAGTTTGCAGTCGCCTGCAAACTTTGTCAGCCAAAGTCCTCCCATGTTGGCCTGTACTTCTGAGAAGTAGATGCCAAACAATAGGGGCCAAGGACCGAGCCCTGTGGGACACCACTTGTGACCGGCTTGGAGTCTGACACAGCGCCAGCAACTCTAACCCTGTGGGTTCTGTCCTTAAGCCAGTTTGCAACCCATCTTGTGACATATGGGTTTACATTTAAGCTGGTAAGTTTTTCTACAATACCCGAGTGGGGTATTGTGTCGAAAGCCTTTGCAAGGTCAAGGTAGGCTGTATGGACTGCCTTTCCTCATCAATGGCCTTGGTGACTGTTTCAAGAAGTCGACCAAGTTCAAAAGGCATGATCTTCCCTTGACAAAGCCAAACTGGGTCGGGTCCAATGTCTGCAAGTCCCCTATATCTTTGTTTATGAGCTCCATTATGATCCTCTCCATAGCTTTGCAGACTAGACTTGTTAAGCTTATGGGGCGGTAATTACCAGGGTCCGAGAGGCGCCGCCTTTGTGGAGTGGGACAACAGTTGCCGTCACGCCACTCCTTGGGCACGTATCCTGTGGTAAGGCTGAGATTAAACAGCTGCCTTATGCGGGTTTAATTCCTCATTTAGCTCGTGTAGCACACAGCCGGGGACACCATCCGGTCCCATTGATGCTGTGTTTTTAGCTTTAGAGAGAGCAGCTTTCACCTGCGCATTTGAGATGTCCGGGAGGCTACACTCGGCTGGGATAGTTATCTCTCCTTTAGGGGGGGAGAAGGGGGTGAAGTTTGCACTGAACCTGTCTGCCAGTATGTTGGCAATGTCTGTGGGTTCAGTGATTTTTGTATCATTTTGGACTAATTCTGAGCATATCTGGGAGTTTCCACCCAGGTTCCTAACATAGCTGAAAAAGGCCTTATGATTGTCCTTTAAATCCATGGCAATTTTTCTCTCAAAATTGGCCTTAGTTGATTTTATGAGTGCTCGTATTTTTTTACTAATAATGATCAGGGGTGACTTCCCTTTTATGGATTTTGTCCTATCATGTAATAGCTTTCTCCTCTTATTGTAAAGTTTGTTAATGGCTGGGGTCCACCAGACTGGATGTTTGCCCTTTGTGGAAAGAGTCTTGGTTTTATTTGGGATTGCCTGATCCATGCAGTCCTGGAGGTGTTCATAGAAGGCATTTGTAAGGGCTTCTGCAGCTTGGGTTGTGGTTTCCACTGGCTCAGGGGCCTTGAAGGATACCACACCAGTCTTGAGTAGTGTGAAGTTTGCTTTAGAGAAGTTCTTCACTATGGTCTTTTTGTTTGGGGTGGGGCGGATGTGGATTTCCAGTGAGATTAGTTTATGATCAGATCTCACCAATGAGGGATATACTTCGTGTGGAGCATTTTGTCCCCATGTTTGTGACAATGAGATCTAGTATATTTTCTCCTCTCGTGGGAACAGTGACTAGCTGTTCCATGGCATTTGAATTTATGAACTCCAGGAACCGTTGGGCTAGAAAGTTAGGGCTTGAGTAATGTTCCCAGTCTATATTCGGGTAGTTGAAGTCACCCAATATGATGGTGTTTGGAGATACAGTTATACCCTCCAGTGTCTTCAGGAAGGCTGTGTGGGGTTCCTGAGTTTGAGAGGGTGGCCTGTAGCATGCTACAATTTGTAGAGAAGTTTTGCCTATGGTTAGTTGCACCTGGATGGTTTCCGAGCTTGCGTTGCCACCAACCTGGAGGTGTGGGTATCCTTTATGAATATGGATACACCCTCCTTTTGTGGTGTGGTCCGGGTTTTGGGGCCGAACGCATGATATGAAGTAAAACCTAATAGTGCCGGGTGCTCTCAGGAGCCTTGAACCAGGTTTCAGTTACAGCACAGACATCGATGTTCTCCATACTGAGAAGGGCCTCGAGTGCGTGCATTTTGAGATTTAGACTTCTGGCATTGAGCAGCATTACCCTCAGTTTCTTCCCATTTTTGTTTTCTAGGGTAGTAGGTTTAGAATTTGAGCCTTGCCTAAAAAGGCACTATGGGGTGGCAAGAGCCTTAGCCAATATCCGAATCCCAGGGTGACAGGTGCAAGCCGTCCCTTGCAAAGCAGCGTGGCTTGTCAAGCATGTCATCCCAGGCAGACAGACACTGGATCCCTTTGAATGACACCAGACATTAAGCCAATTGTTAAAGCTGATCATCTTGTCTCTATATTGTGGCATCATTCTTGGTGAAGGAAGGATACTGCTCAGGGTTAGGGTCATACCTGCCTGGGCTACATAATCAGAGAGCTCCTCTATGTCTCTTTTCATGTAGTCCAGGGAGGTACGTCTCAGGTCGTTCACACCAGCATGGACAATGACTGTGTCATATTTGTACTTGCCGTGGAGTGACCCGAGTGCTTGTGTTATGTGGCGGATTCTAGCGCCCGATAGGCAGCTTACTGTGACCCTCTCCTTGTTCAGCCTGGTGAGTGGGACGTCAGTGTGTCTGACTATGGAGTCACTTATGACAAGTATGTTTGGTGTTGTATTTGGCCTTAAGGGCTGTGACTGCTTTGCACACTGCTTTTGTGGTTTATGTGTTGCTTGTGGGGTGTCTTGAGGTAGCAGTTGTTTGGGTGTCTGCTTTGGAGGCCTCTGCTGTTTAGGTAAATTTTTACTCAGAGCCTCCAGTATGTCTTTGTGTGTTTATGTGTTTGATTCAGTGGAGTGGTAGCATTATGTGAGGCTGGTTTTGTGGTGTGTGTAGTTGCCTTCTCCTCCTGTCTGGTCTTGCCAGTCCTGAGTTGAGAGAGCTCAGCCTCCAGTTTGGCTAAATAGCTGCATCTCTCGCAAGTATTTGTGTTATGTGGGAGGAGGAGAGGATTGTCTGTGTACATGAGGCAGTTATAACATTGCCTCAAGATTCCCAGATTCACCAGCTGGACCGGAGAGAAGATTGACAACTGACCTTTGGACATGCTAGAATAATATTGGGAATTCCTTAATTGAAAACAAGGGCCAGTGGGGAGTGAGGGTGTAGTGCTTTTAATTTTTAGTGCTGACTTATATAATTGCTTTAGTGAGCAAGTGCCAGGTAACTTGAGTGCAATGTGTTACAAGTAACTAAATGCAAAAACGACAAACAGTAACTTTCTTTCAAGTGAAACAAGAAAATAAGTACAGTAAGCAACAGAAGCGCTGAGAAGTTGCGTATTAGGTGGAATTAGCTTCCAGGGAAATAACAAGCAAACAAACAACAAGCATATAAACAAAGCTAGATTCAGCAGGCCTGGATCTAGTCTATGCTAGAGCAAACAAGGTGAACCAATTTCAGTAAGATACAGTTCAAATATTCAGGCACTATAAACCTGCCAATGGGAAATAGTGCATGACTGTCACATCATACACATATGCACTGCACAAACATGTACATGGATGCATGGTACTAGCCATAGCCAACAGAACACAGACACTGTCCTCCAAACACTGGAAGCCATTGTGATGGTCCCCTGCCATTACTCCTGTGTAGAACAGAAGGAGGACACTGTTGCAGAAAATGGTAGTGTCCCAAGACTGGTGAACCCCCTTATTAGCCTCAAACACAACTTGGGATCCCTAATGGAATCACCTTAGGCAGCTATGAAGGCAGACTTGCAGCATACACTGACGACAATCACAAAAGCCTTTGATAGTTATATCAACAACCTCCACAGCAATAACCACAAGTGCTGTGAGTTACTGCATAATGCTGATTCCTATCCTGACACATTGCCAACACATTCAGTGCCAGCTTTACCCCTCTCTCCCCCCAAGGGGATGATCACAATGGCAGATGAATGGCAGGCACCCAGCATTACTGCATGCCAGGTTAGACCTGCATTGTCCACAGGCAAGGATACAGCTTCCATGGAACCCCAACATATCCGTGGCTGTGTTCTACACAACATACAAAGAGACCTGGTGCCACATCTGTGTGCCTTGATCAGTCACAGCCTCAACTCAGGCTTTGTCCTTCCAAAATGGCACACTGCTACAGTCATCCCTCTCCATGAAGGGGTAGCATTTGCAGACCCTGGGGATTATTGGGCCCTTAGCCTGACGTCTACTATGCACAGATATGGGCACATCATCAGGGACCCGATTGACCAAGATATGGGTGATCTGCTAACTCTGGACCCCACACAGTTTGGCTTTGTGAATGGCATGTCATGTCTGCTCAACCTGGTTGACATATTTCGGTGAGTCACCAGGGCTGTGTATGACAGTAAGGCACTGCATATAGCCTACCTCAATCTGACCAAGGCTTCTGATACCATTCCTCATTCAGGGATTATTGGTAAGCACAACAGACTAGGCATCAACCCCTATATCAGTGGGTAGTTTGCAAACTGGTTCACAGAACACATGGTGTGACAGTGGCAAACTCCAAGTCAGACTGGCAAGCAGTCACAAGTGGAGTCCCACAGGGATCAGTACTGGATAGTGTCCTGTCCAACATCTACTTCTCAGGAGTCCAGCCCAACACAGAGGAACTCTGGCTGACCAAGTTCACAGAGGACTGCAAGCTGGGAGCTATCATGAACTCCACAAGTGATCCAGACATCCTACAAAAAGCCATCAGTGAGACCAATGAGTGGTGCGGAAACCATGACCAGAAGCTTAACACTACAAAATGCATCATCTTTCCCTTTGGTAAAACAGTCAGTTCCCAGTAAGTTCCACATGAATGGGAGCCCAATGAACACTGTAGGCATTATAAGAGATCTGGGGACACAGGTTGACAGCAACTTCTCCTTCAAGCACCACATTGCCACTGTGGTCAGGAGGTCCTTCTATATGGCACATTGCATTACCAAGGGTTTTGCATCCAGGAAGACAGAGGTAATGATCTATGTCTACTATTCCCTCATTAGACCACTCCTCAAGTATTATGGCCCATTTGCCATGTACCTCACTAGACACCTTCTACAGCTGGGGAAGCCACAGAAGAATGTCACAAAGGGGGTCCTAGGCATTAAACAAACATCCTACACAGACAGACTCAGAAGACACAAGCTATTCTATGTGTCATATCACCTAATTAGCAGCTATCTGTGCTTGACTTACAAAGCCATGTCTGACCCAGCTGGTTTAAAAATGCTACATATAAATCCATTCACACCACACACTGTAGAGACCTCTACCTCAGTACCACAGTCACAACATGCTGGTGGGATAGGTCCCTCACCAAGAGACTGCACATGCCCTGGAATACACTTCCTATACATGTCATGCAGAGCACCTAGCTGACCCTGTTCCAGAGAAATCTTGATGAGTGGATAAATAATAGACAGCTCAACCCAAGGATCACTGCAGTGGCTATATTTGATACAGGCACTGGGACGTAACATCAGGTGGCACAATGGCATGGCCCCTCTATGTGCTAGGCTTGTTAAGGCTCCTGGGCCATTACCTGCTACACACCTGTGAACCTGTAAAGGGAATGACATCAGCAGGACTGATAAAGTAGTGCAGTGGGTGTTAAACTTATCAAAATACTTTGTTCTACAAACAGGCACACATACTTGCCAGATGTGCGAGTAGAACCCCTATCTAACTAGTGATTTGTACCATAGTGTTAAGCAGTTGCTGCATGCACTACAGAGCTTACTGGGCTGAGAGCTGGCCAAAGGTGCTGATATGGGGGATGACATCAGCAAGACTGATAAAGTAGGGCAGTGGGTGGGAAATGTATCAAAATACTTCTACTTACAAACATACATACCCACACACACATTTGTCAGATACAAGAGTAGAACCCCTACCAAATTAATCATTTGTACTATAGTGTTAAGCATTTATCACATGCACTAAGGGACTGACATCATCTGGACTGATAAGGTGGGGCTCTGAAGTGTCATGGGTGGGAATGGCATAAAACTGTTTTCACCTATAAACAAAATCACAACTCCCTCAGTCTTGCACACACAACTGTCACACACACACGTGCACACACACACACACACACACACACACACACACACACACACACACACACACACACACACACACACACACACACACACACACACTTCTACATTTCCCAGGACTCAGATCAGAATTCTTACCTAACTAGTTATTTGTACTATTGTGTTATGCAGTTATTGCATGCACCACAGACCTTATGGGGCTGAAGCCTGACAGAAGGCACTTCTAAGATGACTGATATCTGCAGGATTACTAAAGTAGGGAAAAAGAAAGTGTACTGGGTTGAAATGGACCCAAAAGCTTTTAGCTGTGAACACACATGCACTCTTTTACATTGCCGGGACTGAGATTAGAACTGCTACATAATTAGCTATGTATACTGTTGTGTTATGCAGTTATCACACACGCCACAGAGCTTATGGGGTTGAGGCTTGACAAAAGGTACTTCTAAGATGACTGATATCTGCAGAAGTGCTAAATTAGGGAAAGGAGGAGTGTACTGGGTTTGAATAGACCAAAAAGCTTTTAGTTGTGAACACACATACACACACATTCACTTTTATATTTGTCAGGACTGAGATTAGAACTCCGACCTAACTAGTTATTTGTACTATTGTGTTATGCAGTTATCGCACATGGCACAGAGCTTATGGGGCTGGACTTAACAAAAGTGACTTCTATGGTGACAGACATTTTCAGGACTGCTAATGTGGGGCAATGGAAAGTGCACTGGGTGGGGAAGGCCTGTTCATTACTAGATCCTACTGACATTTCTCTAAGTGTATGAGCATGTCCAGTGTGTCCTGCTATAGCACATGTGGGACACCATTCCAGGGACTGTTGTACTCCTGTCCAGTTTGTTTTGTGCTACAGCCATACCTCTCAACCTGTTGGTGTATGATATCTGGAGATAGCCTATCCAATTGTGGGAACAATGGGTCATACAATGATTGTGACAATTTATGTCAGTAATGTATGGGTTGCTATAGTTACAGGGCTTGTTTTAGCAGATAGCTGTCATATATGCCATTTGACAGTGTCATGTATTGTTTCAGAACCTGGTGACATACCTCCTCAGATCATCACAGTGATTTACCAGAAGAATACAGGATGGATGATGCACACACAAGGTTTATGGACCAAATGCTACCCATTCTTGCACTATCCAACCTGTTGAGGGGTGTGCCTACAAGCAAATAACTGTTGGTGCTGTGGAAATGGTCCAGCACCTTGGTGATATATTACAATGGTGGAATCTCTGTGCACTTATGTTCTGGCATGGTCTGATTTCCAGTCCATAGCTGGCTAATATAAGTCAGACAGGATCAGGATGACAGGCAGTCTACAGATAGATTTGTAGGGGATAGGATATGTGGGGGGGGTGTCCTGGGCAGATATGTTTGCCTATAGCTACCAGTACTTTGCAGTTGTCTCTCCTCAATGGTTGACTGCACCTGGAGGGGCTTGTGCATGTCAGACTGTTTGACCAGCCTGGAGGTGTGTGTTTGTCACACATATATGTATGGCCCCACCTCATTTTGCTTGGATGGCCACATGTTGGGGTCAGGATGTTGCATAGGATGAGTGATCAGCGAGGGGTGTGTTAGTCCCCGTAGCTGTGGCCCAGGGTTCTGTAGGTACAGACATGTCACCATCTTCCAGGTTTAGGCCTGCCAGCAGTGAGTGCATTCCCATGTTTAAACTCCTAGCCCTACCTGTCAACTGTACAGAGTATCACAGGATGTCCACATCCATGACTCGTATATCTTGTTGGTTACCCAAACAAGTGTGGTTTTCCAGCAAAAGTGTTTTGCAAGTCACTCAGGGTTGAAGTCAGATATTACTGACAGCTGACATTGCAGTTTCAGACTTCGTACCCATCAGACATTCCATGCTACTACAAATCATTCCATCAACTTTATAACATTATTAGAGCAGTATTTCACAGGTGTCCTTCTCTTTGGACGTTCATCGCCCCATTATTCATGGCTTTGTCCCAATTCCTGGCTCCCTGAGGCTGGCAGGTTTGCTCCTAACAGTTGTCAGCATGGCCTTTCTTTCCATTTTGTGGACTGTGTTATATTGGTGTTTTGAACCCCATGACACTCCCTAAAGGGCACTGTGGGAGAGGCATATGCACTTGCCAGAGAACTGTAGGCCAGGTGTGACAGATGCAGGCCATCTGTAGCAGGGCAGTGCATTCTGATGATCATATGTTCCCAGGCTGCTGGCAGGAGACACCCCTGGGATGGCACCAGTAAGTTGACTGTGGATGTTACTGACAGTTGCTTTCTGTTACTCTTGTGCCATCACTCTGGGTGACAGCTGGATGCTGCTTAAGTCTAGGAAAATGTTACTGCATTTCTGTGGGACTATGGGGGGTGATTTGGCTGTACACGATACACACCTGCACAGACTGTGCTGATATTTGCTTAACATTTTGGTCCCATGCAGCATAGTAGTGTGCCCTATCTTTCAGACTACAGGCATAACAGTATCAACCACAGGTCAGATTGTTCTGGCATAGACATTTGTAGTTTCAGACTTCTTACCTTTCAGAGCCATACTGCCACTGCCAGACCTGCTGTGATATCACTGTGTAAAAGTCTGTGGATAGGGATTTCATGGATGTTGCCATGTGGGGGCCTTTGCCAGGCATTTATGTATGGTTGTCTGCAGCTGATCTGCTGTGTGGGGTTGGTGGTGGGTATGGGAACCCCATTTTGACATCCATTCATGTATCCTATGACCCCCCCCCCAGTTATTTGGCTCACCACATATACTGCAGTGATATTTGTAGAGTAGGGTGGTACTGCATGGTGTGGGTAGGGCAGTACTGGGGATACACATCCTGCTGTCTCACAGAGCTGTCAGTTGTCTGCTGCTACCCCAGTTAGCCACCCCATTCCCTTACATGCTTGATCAATACCATAGATATGCTATCAGAAAATTCCACTCCATTAGTTTAATTTGTTACAGAGACTGGCTTACCTTGTGCCTGCAGCTGTTGTGAGGATGGTGCTTGAGGGTTGACTATGTCAGATGCACACAATACACTGCCTATACATGGTCAGGTATAGGTGGTGTGATGTTTAGCATCCATTTTAGTGTGTGTGCAAGTCAGACAGAGAGAGAAAGAGATCGGTCCCTGGGGCCTACAGTGTCATTGTATGTAATATGCGTTGCTTCTTTGCCAAGGCCAGGGCATACTGGGCACGCCTCCATCTGCCTACAGGGGCATGCTCAGGATGTTCCTCCTCCAAGTCCCTCTGTGCCTGTGGAGACCTTGGCAATGGTGGGGGGTTGTGTGGCCCTTCCCTATTTTGTTCCTTCTGCAGCTGTTTTCACAGGATCATATTGTGTAGCATGGTACATACTATGGCCATGTGTGTACATGTGGCTGGAGAGTACTGCAAGGCTCCACCGGATATGTCAAGGCAGCGGAACCGTGACTTGAGCATCCCAAACACATGCTCTATAATGATCCTGGTTTGTGCGTGTGCCTCATTATGGCATTCTTGTGTGGGTGTGTGGGTGCATTTCTAATGAGTGTCATCATCCACGGCTCCAGTGCGTAGCCAGCATCCCCCAATAAATGGTCATATGGGATGTTCCACCTACCAAACCAGTGATACAGCTGTGAGGAATGCCAGATGTGGGAGTCGTGATAGCTTTCAGGGCAGCCAGCACACACATTCAGGATAATGACCTGGGCATCGCACATGACTTGGCAGTTGATGGAGTGGAACCCCTTGGGGTTTATGTAGACCCTGCCCCAGTCACCAGGTGGTGATTTGATGTGGATGTGCGTGAGGTCTACGGCACCGAGTATCTCTGGGTAGTCTGCTATGTGGTGGAAGAGACCCATATTGTGGGTCCTTTCCTAACTGGTGGTGGGGAATTTAATGTGCTCCTCGGCATGTGGTCGCATGACATCCAGGAACTGGTGGAGTATCCTGGATGCAGATGCCTGCCATGATATCCCCATTTGGTCTTTTGAAAGTACATGTAGCTAGTATTCTTAGAGCTACACATACCTTGGTATCCACAGGTATGGGTTCCCCTCTGTTTGTTCTGGATGTGAGGCAAGGCTGGCACAGCTCCACAATTTGCTGCAGTATGTCCCTGTCCACCCTGTAGTGCTCTACTATCTCCAGATCATGTAGCCCCTGGTAGGTTACCCTGGGGCTGAACACTCTTCTCCTCCTCCTCCTCATAAGTCTGGGGCAGTTGTCAGCATTGTCCTGTTCACCACCGTCAGCCTCTTGCACATACTGATGTATGAGGGCGACAGCAGCCCCTAACATTTTGTTAGTTTTGTCGGGTAAAATTTCCCCATCTGTGTACACTGGTGGTGTAGAGTTTGTGGGCAAAACCAGACTGAAAGGTGTTTGCATTGTTTATAGTGGTGTGCTGCAGATGCTGCTTGTGTGATTGGTTGAATATGATACATTCCACCTGCCAGCTCTATTGCTTGTATTTGAGTGCCTCAATTTTGCTATTTCCCTTTTTTTCTTGTTTCACTTGCCATTTTTTATTTTTGTGGTTTAAATTCCGGTGCTTGCCACGCAAACCCATTTAGGCAAGGTAAACAATGCTATACAGCCTCAGACACACCCCTTGCATACATATACACAGTGCTTCCATTTCCTGTGTGTGTTTTTTTTTTTTTTTTAAGTCTCACTGCATGCTGCGCAAACCTGTTTAGCTAAGTTAAACACATTTTAGCAAAAATGTCCCTCCCTGGACGTGAACACGCTCTTCATTTCATCGTGTAAGACATTACAGCCTCAGACACACCCCCTTGCTTAGCTGTGGTTAGCTAAGTGCAAACCCAGGTAACAGAGCTCCAATGTGCTTACAGCAAGCATGACCCATCCCATTTTCATGTTAGTTGCTCCTCCTGCCTACATGATCCTGTTCTAGCACCTACATGGTTAGGTGCAGGTTTTGGACTTAGAATATTTTGTGATTCAGTAAATTTCCCCTCATTTGCATAACCCACTGCTTTAGCCCATAGATACTGCACTGGCATGGAGCCCTTTCCCTTGACAACCACTGTCCCCTGGTATTGTTTGGATTCTGCATGCCATAGACTATAATGGCAAAATGCAGATTTTCTTTAAACTTGGGTTTTCACTTTTTTTTTTTCAGCACGATCGTGTTTGCACACCACTGTGCTATGCTTAAATAGCCAAGATCAGCCTCAAAAATATTTTTTATTAAAATTAAAGCCATTGACATGCCTACAGATGTGAATATCTGCTTTTATTTGTGCTGTCATGCCTCCATTTTCTTTTTTGCAGAAATGTGTTCAGTTAGTAACTAAACACATTTCTGTACTGACACTGTACCTGCACAGAGACCTGGCAGCTTTCTTAATCAGTAATTCACCTCATTTGCATGGTTTTCACCAGAAAATGAGGTGATTAGCATGCCGCATGGTCTTCTGTGCAGGAACAGTGTAGACAGGGTCATGCACGTTGGATCAGCTGTTTGCTGAATCCCTCGGCGGCCGAACTCTGTGCAGGAGCTGCTACATTTAGCTTTCCTGAATCCTGGGGAAATAATCTCATCTTTTCTCTTACAACTTCATGTTTCTCTGGTAAATAAGCAATACTGAAGGTATCTGCTTTGCGCAGTTCCTTGTTTGCTCTGCATTCCCTTTCAGATCATACTGCTCTAGATTAAATAATGAAATTTTGCAATTTCAAAACTGTCTCGTGCAATAACTTTCATAATATGATTTCCAAAATATTGTGAAATAATTTATTGAATGTCTTAAATGTACATACTGTTGCTATTGGTTCTTTTTCTGTCTCATTTTTGTTTTATACATCTGTAAATTATTTTGACTCTTAAGCAACTGGTCTATTCTATTTCCTGTACCATCCTAAATGAAGCCTACATTGTGCAACTGATACATTCATGTCATAGCATTTCAGTTTCCATTCATCTGTAACTACTTTCCTGAGCATTTCAAAACTTTTCCATTTGCATGTTTGTTCTAACAGCTTTCGTTTAGACATAAACATGTTATCTTAGACACATTAGATAAAAATTTTGGAAGACATCTTTCTTAGAAACAGTGAATGCCTGCTTACTTTCTAACTCTGACATTCCCACAAGTGTTCTGACTTTTTTCTTGCCAGGCATTAACCAAGTTTTCTGGCATTAAACTATAACCTATGTATTTATTAACTGTCTCTTATGATTTACGTTTGCTCCATTTTAACTTGAATTTCTGCTGTCTTAATCTATTAACAATTATTTCAGTTTCTTTTCGTGTTCTTCTTCTGCCTGACCCCAAACTAATAGATCATCAATTATGTTTGCATTGCTTCTAGTTCTCCAGTTTCCTGTGCTGTAGTTCATTGTGGTACTGCTGGTGCTACTAGAAATTGATTGAAATGCTAGGGAATCTGTACCTACCTACTGGCATGTTTACTGTTCACATTTTGTAGCTTTCTTTGTCTACATTCATCTACCAGAATTCATCATCATACAGACACTTATGGCCCAATCAGAGACAGTTAGTAATCAATGCCCTCTGCTCCTTCTCTCGTCAGGAACAAAACAGTAGCACAAATTCCAATCTGGCATGTATGAAGCAGTTATCAGTCTTTCTGGTATTCAGCAGTCTCCAGGAAATAATGCTCAGTACTCATTGTCTCACCAGGAGCAAAACAGAAGCACCAATCCCAAGATGACTACTGACAGGCAGAATGTGAGTTCTGTAATGATTGATGTTCTTGGACCAAATGTTGCAGATTTTAAAGGTAACATGAACAAAATGGTATCCTAAGAGTTGCTGTGTGCACTAAGGTGTTAGATATGAAAGAGGGGGTAATTCAAGCTTTAGCAGTCTAAGGGGATGGGAGTGAGCACTTAATATTGGATGTGAGTGAGCACTTAACACTCTGGCTCTATGGAATACAACAGAAGGGACAATGAATTTAAATATCTGAATGCGACATGACTTTACAAAATTATCATTTTTGCTTACTGACAATAGTCAGTGAAAGAGGAGAGGGAAGGAATTACTTGGCCAAATTAACATAAGGGGCAGGCATCCAGAGAGAGGAAGTGAGTTTAAAAACACAACAGTTACAGGGTGTGAGGATGGGGAAATTTTAATTTCTGTGTGGCTCACAAGACAGATAGCACTGGTTTCTTGTTTCCTAGTTTAAATATGCAATAGAGAACAGAATACAATTGAAACACAGTGTAATAAATATACATTGCAATGTACAAAACAGAAGAAAACAATAAAACAATACAAATTGCAAGAAAGCAATATAAACAAAATCAAACTAATCTTTCCCTCACAGCAGTCTATGCCAGCGTCTGAATGAACGTTACCAGTAAAGCCTTAAAATGTTTTATTTGACCCCTTTAGGACAAAGTTTAGTTCTTAGCTCCTTCCTCAGTTCACAGTAATTAACTTTAAGTCACGTGTTCTACTTTCTGTGTAACTCACAAGAGAGATAGCACTGGTTTCTTTCCTAGTTTAAATATGCAATAACATACAGAATGCAGTTAAGACGAGTTAACACAGACTAGTGAAAATACACCACAGTATAAAAACAGAAGAAAGCAATGCAAATTACAATAAAGCAATATAAACAAAAACAAATTAACATTTCACTCCCAGCAGTCTATGGCAGAGTCTAAGTGAGCTTTTCCTAACATGTTAAACAATTACAAACAAAATGTGTATGCTACCATCAAAATATCTGTCATACTATATTTGTCATTGTTCAGAAAGTTCTATAAAACATACAACAATTGAGGGAAATGGTAACAGATTCATTCACAGCCACTGTAAATGGAATAAAATTTATACATATGTGTAACCATGTGTAAAAGTTTGCACATATATAGTATATTTGAGACTGCAATTGGAAATTATAACACAACAAAGTAGTGGAAAATATTTATATTGTACATTAGAATTATTTAAAAAGGTAAAAAAATATTTTTAAAGAGACACCATTGTATAATCATAAGTGACCATTTAGGTCAGCATGTAATGGGGTTTAATCACACCTATATTCATTCAGTCATGCTTCATTGTCATGGTGCAATCAAAGCAGTTCTTGTTAGGCTTAGCATTGCCATTGTCTGTCATGGTCAACTTCTTAATTAGCAGGTGCTCTGATAAGCATGGGAAACAAAATAAAACACATTAAGATGCCTGTATGCTACAAAAATAGATGTGCAATATTTCATTAAGTTGGCTTTTCTTCCCTGTTCAGTTCTGCAGACTCCATCTCTACAGTAACAATGAAAAATGTATGTCAGTTTGATGTAGAACAAAAACAAGGCCAAACTATATCTTTCTGAAATATTTGGGGATAAACTGAGGTTTCTGGTGTTATCCTCAAAATCAAATGGAGAATAATAGGATATTAAAATGTTCTGATACATTACAAATATCATAAGGAAGGAAAAATAATGCTGAAGAACAAAGGAACAAAATATATGTTGTGAATTTAGAGGAAAATCTAGAATAGATAAATAGACATTTTTTGTTCTTGGAAAAGAGTAGCATAATGAAATCCCCCCCACCCAAATCCCAAGGATATGTTTGGATCAGAACTGCTGTTTTAAGAATGCACAAGTCAAATTCACCTATGCATACATACACACACCCCTAATGTACACCCTTATTAACCCCCACAATGTGACTTCCCAGGCAGACACACAGTCACACATTCACACATGTAGGCCTTCACATATACACATGCATGCACACACTACCTGACCACTAAACTCCCCAGCATTTTTACTGCAGTAGGCAAACATGGCTTTATGGCTGTGTTCATAAGCACAAGTGACCAAGACAGGCCATGCTAATTTACACAGCTGACTGGTTCACTGAATCACTCAGTTGTGTAAATGCCTTACCACAAGCAGTTGTGGTGGACAGCGCACAGCTTCACAGGTCCACAGGTAAGTACTAGGTTAGCTGTCCTTACAGGACATTTTAAGCATAACAGATTTCCCTTTTTGTGTTTAAATTAATCGATTCCATTTGGTGTTAGATTGGCCTTATCCATCTCATGGTCTATAATTTTAGACTACCCCTAGTGAAACTAACCAGAATCGTACCATAGATAATTTGTGGGGGCCCATGACTGGCATAAAGCATTTAGGAACTTTCTTTGCTTATTAATAGTACAGGGGTCAGTCCTGGTTAATATTTCTATTACCCATCCATGAATCCAAGATGTGCTTGAATACGAACAGGGATGAGCTTTGTTTTACATGGGTGGGTAGACTGTTCCAGAGTAGTAGAATCCTCTACAACATATACAAGTACCTGTTCTGCTGATGTCTCAAAAGATGTTTTGATCCCTGGACAAAGTATTTCTGATGCCATTTGACTTGCTGATGTTCAGTAGGTTCATCAATATTAGGTCAGAGGATGCCTTGTATATCAGACACAGATCACCTCTTTATAGTTTACCGAGTATAGTAATAGAGCTTTGAAATGATCCATGTAGGACATATTGTTTAGGCCTTGTATCCTTTTAACATGGTTTCTCTGTGGGTATTATAGTTGTTGCATGTGTCTGAATAGATACATGCCAAAGGGGGCATTCTGATGAGTAAGGGGAGACAGTGTCATCTCTAGATCTAGTTGGTCAAAACTTAGGTTACTGTCTACGTAAGTTCTCAAATCCCAAACGATCGGGTGATCTCTTATGGGTATATTGTTGAAGTGATAGTTCCCTGGTGTAGATGACTGCCCAAAGGATTTAATAAAGCATTTTTTGGCATTTATCTTCAGTTCATGTTTCTGTCACCAGTTGTTTATTGGGGGCAAATCTTCCTGCAGGATGGCTAAGTCATTTGGGGATTGAGTGACTACTCCTAGTTGGAGCCATTTGGTATTGGCTTTTACTTCAGAGAAGTAGATGCTAAACAGAAAAGGTCTTGGCACGAAACCCAGGAGGATTCCACTCTTGACTGGTCTCTTTGTGAAGGCAGAGTCCCTTATTTTCATCTCCTGTATCCTATCTGTGAGTCAGATCACAGTCCTTTGGGTGATATATATATTATTATTACCAGTTTATGCAGCTTTTCTACTATGACTAAGTGGGGAATTGTGTCAAAAGCTTTCATCTAGTCAAGTTGTGTGATGTGAACTGTTTTACCTTCATCCATTGCTTTGATGATTATTTTCAAAAAACTGAGTATGCATGACCTGCCCTTGTCGAATCCAGTCTGGAGCTGAATTTATTGGCCAGCAGGTTCTCTATATCTTAAGCCATAGTGAAGCTAGCATCATTCACAATCATGTCAGCACATTGCTGCATTGTGCTTATGAGAATATGAACATAACTGAAAAGACCTTGTGATTGCCTTTGGCTTGGTTGCTATTTTTCCCTCAAAGTCAGTGTTGATAGATTTTATTAAGCTCATGAGTTGTTTACTCCAATGATGTGGGCTCTATCATTCTGGAAATTAATCTTATTATATTTAGTTAAACTTTTCTTCATTTTATTGTAAAGTTTGTTGATATTATGGATCCACCATGGGGGGTTGTTTCTAGGGTTTGCCTGGCACTTGTTCCTAAAGGATACAGTTGCATCTATGCAGCTTTTTACATGCTGGTATAGTGTTGTGGTGTACATATCTGTATATTCAGTTGATTTAACTGGGTTTGGTGAGAATTTGAAAGTTAGTTAGGATCGCTTAGGATTATCACTTAGGATGAGGCAGTTTAGAAAATTTTCTAAAGGTGCATTTGGTTGACAAGGTCTGCAGTATCAATTTTAATTTGAATGAGGCTGCTTTATGATCAGACCTAACAAGTGATGAAGATATGTAAACGATGTTGTAAGATGCCCTATATTAATAAGGACAAAATTCAAGATGTTGCGCCCCTAAATGATAACCTGATTAACTGTTCCAGGGAGTTTGTATTGACAAAGTCCAAGAATCTCTGTGTTTGTGCGCTAGTGGTGGTGTAGGTTTTCCAAGCTGTAGTTGGATAGTTTAGATAGCTGCGGTGGTGGTGCTGCAGTAGCATTGTCATCTCACAGTTAGACGTTGCCCGTTCGAGTCTCAGTTAGAGCGTCTTCTGTGTGGTGACATGCGTGAATGGGCGTTCCTTCGTTGAAGGTTGTGCGTTAGGCCCGGCAAGCCAGCATGTAAAAATCTACTGCCAATCATTAGTGGACCGGAGTTCCGCTGTGGCGACCCCTAACCGGGAAAAAGCCGAAAGACGCAACAAAAGTTGGATAGTTTAGATCACCTAGGAAAATGGTATTGGGTTTAATACTGAGTGATTCCAGTTCCTGTAGGTAGGCATTGTGGCTTTCTTAGGTCATAGGAGGAGTTCTGTAACTAGTTAAAATAGGTAATGGGACCTCTCTGATGGTTATTTGGAAATGAAGGAGCTCTACTGCATCATGTTGCTTTACCAGCCTTGATATGAGTCTCTTCTGGGTGAAGACTGAGACACCTCCACCCTGTGGTGCAGACCACACAATGTGATGCTGCCCATGCAAAAATACTTTGGTAGGATGGTCTCTGAATGTGGAAATGAAGCCACAAGGTATAAATATAATTTACACCTTGTAACTTTTCTGATTTTGGCCTGTCATAAGCTCCCATCATGTTGTTTGTGTTCATCAGGGAAAAATTAACAGTGTGGTATTTTAAAATGTCTAAATGTGTTTTATTTAAAAGTTAGACCTTGCACCCCAAGAGAAAGCAAAATGCAAGTTCCATAACAAATAAAATGCATGTATTTAGATTTATGATACTTTAATAAACTTTAGTGATATTGTGCATACCATCTTGCTGTAACTTTCCAGACATTAAATGTAAACAACATTAAATCAACAGACAACTATCAAAATAAAAATGCAGTTAAGATTTTACAAATTCAGGCACGGCTGCATTATTATATTTGCAAAGCATACTAAGAATTAGGCAAATTTGGTATAAAAAATGGCAAAATGCAACTAAAAGAAGTTCATGTTGCTTAATGGAAGTGTTATTTAGTATCACAGTTAGGCAGCCTTATATCCTACCTATGTAATTTAGAGTTAGCCTGCATTGAATCAATTATCTACTGTATTCTCCACCATGGGAAATCTGCAAAGTGCTAAATATCCCTTGCAAAATGTGCAATTATAGCATGATGTATTCTTTGTAAAATAATTAGGCAGTGTTTTTTTTTTCCTTTATATCATACCTACCCCTACACCAGTTGCTTTCATGTCATATTTTTTATACTAAATTTTATTAAAAGGTCTCCACACTGTTACTCCATAGTATACAGTCTATAGTACATTCATCTATATGGGAAATATTTGAATAGTCATATTATTAGAATTGCAGAAAGTTTTTTCAAAGAAAATTTGGTAAAGACTAATATGACTGAAGCAGTTACTTTCTGAAAACTGTCATAAAAACCTGGCAAAGACTTTATAAAGAAAAACATCTGCATTTGTGTTTTGCAAAACATATTGGAAATTATGAAACTACGGTAAGCCAATGAGGTTCCTGTGTTTCCTTATCACTGGTTATTGTTTATGCATTATAGATTAATGTACAGTTGATGTCTCATGTGATAACTGTTTTAACCAATGGGAGATGTGTATTCCTGTTCTGGTTTTCAGACTACTTTATAAAATAATTCATTAATAATAACAGTGGTGAAAATTAAAGAATCCCTGAAGTGATACTTTTATTCATGAATACTCACAAAAATATACACACTTGTAAGTGTGCATTGTATACAGACATGCAGATGTGTGTGTGTGCACATACACTTACATGCACGTGAATATACAGCTGCATCACATTTTTGTAAGCACCTCTGCTTGCCAGTCTCTGTGTTGAAGCTCACAGTCAGGACCTAAATTAAACATTTTAAACTGTTATTCAGTCAAAAAACATTTTTGAACCCCATTCATATGAATGACTACTTCTGTGTAAATATGATCTGCCTTTGAAAAGAATTTTCAAAACCATGAGGTTAATATAAATACTGATCACATAATGTGTGATATTTTATAAACTTTTTGTAGAAAAAGCAATGCAACCCAGAGTACACAGTAACACTAACGGATCAAGTAACACCATGAATTATATTTTCTTGGCAGTAGCAATTTAGCTGTTCCAAAAATGGCTATTTTGGATGAATAGATGAGCTTTTCACTTAACACTTTGCATCCTCCTATAGTTCCCTTCAGTCTGCTTTTGTTTCAGTGTCACAGCTGCCTGCAAGCTATTTGTATGGATTCTTCCTGTCTGCAGACATGCACTTCCAGTTATGGTAACTCTGTGCACAGTGATGAGGTGGAAAGGGTGCTATCCACTTCTGCAGTATTTAGAAAAAATATGTCCAACAGATAAAGACAAAATCTAATTTTATTGCAGAAGTACAAATATAACAGCTAACACTCTCTTTAAAATATGTGTTTAAGTCAATAGGCAAGCTGAAGCACTTAATATACCTGGACATTTCGAAGAACAGGATAGAATCTATTGATATGGATATTTCTGGATGTGAATCTCTAGAAGACCTCTTGCTGTCATCCAACATGTTACAACAGCTGCCAGATTCAATAGGTGAGACTGCACAGTTCTATATAAAGAAATGAACATTATACAAGTATATGTCATACTGAATCAGCCATTATTTCACCTTCCTACATATTTGCAGTGATCTTACCAAAACTACGAATTTATGTTTTTGTAGATTGCTCAGTGTTGTAGATTGTTCTGTTGAATATTATTATTGTAAAAAATACTGGCTCCATTTGAACAGTTTCATTTTCTAGTGATAATCTTTGACTTTTATTTATTTTACTAATGTACACAGTACTCTGGTATCGTACATACCTTTACCTATTTATTTTTTGTTGGAACGATAGTCCAATAATGCCTGTGGCTTGTTTTCAGAGGAGTTCAAAAGTAGAGTTTAGTCTGACTATGGGTAAGTTGCCCAGGACAGTAGATGAAATCCTGTGCTATATTAACTTCAGTAAAAGCTGAAAATAGTATCATGTCTTTTATGTAAAATTATATCTTTGTTAAAAATAATAGCTGCATTATAAGAGAACTAGGCCGACTGAATCACTTATTTCTGCACAGAATTGAAACATTTGATGTCACAGTGCAGAAATCACAGCAATGTGTTTTGTGTTGTTTGAAAGGTCATAATAGTATGGAATCTGAAAACAAAAATACAAAATGAGGATTTGTTCAATATGTCTTGCAGGGCTGTAGTGGCATATAGGAGCCAGAAAAAGAAAATGTTACCGAAATTGTAAAATGATACAACAGAAAAGTGGAAATATAGATAGCAGAATGGACATTGATTTTTTATTGTAAAAAACAAAATATTCTTGATAGAACTTTGGCCAGAATAAAGCTGAGGAATTTTTAAAGTATTACTGTTAACAAAATATGATAACAGGTTCAGATGAATCAATGAATATGGAATGTTTTAGTTTAGTAGATCAAACTGTTGTAAAAATATAAATGATGCATTAAATTAAATCTCATGAAGACAGAACAAGTGAGCATTGTTTATCTGAATGTTGATCGCATTCCTTCTTAATTCATGTTTAAGCAAACTGGATTGGATTCAGAAGTAGGGCAGGTCTTGCTTCAAAATATTAACTGTATCAAAATGTATCAATAAAATACAAAAGAAAAGATATAAAGAACTGTATCTAGGAAATGTACTATTATTATTTGCTGGGTCTATATTAGAAAACTGAACATTTAAAATGTCGAGTGTTCTAATATCGACCCATTTTCAGCGAACGCTGAAAGTATTGAAGAAGCAGAAAACCGAATTCTTTCCCTAGGAAAGAATTCGGTTGTCCGTTTCTGTTGCTTCGGCATTTTCAGCGCTCTGTTGGAAAGTTACGGGTCAGGTTCAGGTAAGTGTGCGACTGAGTGCGGATTAGGTATGTGTGCGATTGTGTGGACATGAGGGTTAGGGCAGGTTAGGTGAGTTAGGGTTAGGACGTGGGTTAGGTATGTATGCAATTGTGTGGACATAAGGGTTAGGGCGGGTTAGGTGAGTTAAGGTTAGGGCGCGGGTGAGGTGAGTGTGCGATAGTAACGGACCTTAGGGTTAGGGTTTGGATTAAGGTAAGTGGATAGTTAGTGGTGAGTGTATAGTTTAGTATAGGGTTAGGTGTAATATTTTAGGTGTATGTATGTGGATTGCTGTTTGTTTGGTGCGCTTGTGTTGCGTGTATGTGTTTTGGAACAGCAAATTTTTTCCCTAGGAAAAAACTCGCTATTCTGAACGTTCGATGTTTGGTATTTTCGATCAGTAGGGTTCAATATTAGAACACTCGACATTTTGAATGTTCGGTGTTCTAATATAGACCCTTATTTGCTAGGTAAAAGTGCACTATAGGGAGTATACAGTTTAATAAAACAATAATTTACTGAATATAAAAGTTATACAACCAATAAGGTATATGTGTGTTGTGATGACTAAATTTAAAAAAAAATCCAATAGGTATGTGAAATTTCTATCAGAGATTTAAAAAATATGTTTTACTACAGAAAAATCATGCCTTATTTGCTAAGCCATGCTAAAATAATCTGGGCAAGTTATTTCAAATTATGCATTTGATAAAACGAGTGGCAGAAACACAGAACTAGATAATTATGTGAGAAATAGGTAAGAATATCCATACAATGGCAGGTTTATAGTACCAGTTAATTAAAGAGGGCACTTAATGGAATAAAATAAACACAATGATAATTATATATTTGAGAAAACATTTAAGTCAGGAGAAAGAAGAGCTCATTAACAATTTTTTTCAGATCACAAAGTTGTCTAACGCAGTACTGGCAAAGAGACAATTGAGGTCATAGGGAAAGTAAATTTTCGGTTAAATAATATGCTGGCAGAAGGAATTGAGAATTACATTGAGCTTACATGGAAGGATCATACAAAGCTATGAGAATTCTTCAGTTTTCAGTCTGAGTGGTAGTTATTTTAGCCCAACAGCATCTCCCTAACCTTACAGTTTTACCCTTGACCAAATATGCTGCAGTCTTTCACGTCTCTGAAATCGCTGTTAAGTCCACTTGCAAACTATTTAAACAATGTCACTCATCCTCCTCCAGTCTCTCTCTTATCCCTTCATCCCTTCTTCCTTAGATGTTCAGCAGACAAAATTGCTAAGCCACTAACAAACATTTTTAACATTTCCCTTCATAAGAGGAATCATGCTGCCAGCCTTTAAACAATGAAGAGCAAAACAGGAATTCTCCACTAGTTCCACTCCTTCCACTTGTTACATCACACTAGGGTTGTTGTGATCTAAATGCACTACTTTGCATTTGTTTGCATCGTACCTTAGCTGCCACCTTCTGCCCACTTGTTCAGCTTTTCCAAATCCTGCACTAGACTATTCCCTCAGCTTCACCTATTGCACTTTTCTCTTTGTCATTGCCAAAGAGGGTGATCCTTTTCTATAGTCCCTTAAATATGTCTGAGAACGAATGATGAGTACCGGACCCAAAAGAGATGTGTACAGTACCCCACTAAACAGTTCCCTGCATCCTAATGTTGACCCTCTCACCACAACAACTCTTTCCTACCACTCAACTATGCCAGTATCCAGTTTTGCAGTCTTGGTCCTACCCCAATCCCTCCAATTTGCCATTCAGCCTCCTGTGTCGAACAGAGTCAAAGGCCATGCTGAAGTCCAATAAGTGTGTATGTATTTGTACTTCCCTGTTAAGTTCATCCATAACCCAGTCATTTGATTGATATCTCCTTTGGTCAAGAAACCATGTTGATTGATGACATGGAGACTGATGTCTTCTAGGAAATGCTGCCACCCTTCCACTCAAGTTTCTCTCCGTGACTTTCCATGTCTCCATGACTTTCCATGTCAAGGCTATTTTATTAACAGGCCTGTAGTTCTCAAGATTATTTTCTTGTGCATCCCCTTGTACAGGGATGCCAGCATTGCTATCAGCCTTCCAGGACTGTGGCACTTTGGCACTATTCCACACTAGTCAGTGATACATAAGAACATCCAGAATCCCCCCATGAGGGCACTAATTGATGCTAGAGCCTCCATTACCTATGCAATAGCAAAGTTGGTATATTTTACATTAAAGAAATATGTCGACAAAGAAAAACAAATTTGTAGATACTCATGGGCGTTTTTAGCTGCTATAAACAAATGTGAATTTCATGAGGAAGTACATTTTTTAACAATTGATGTTACTGATTTGTATTTTCCATACGTTGGACAACTGGTATAGAATGGATGCTTGAGAGAATGAGATGGCATGGGGCCCCCCCCATTCTGAATTGAGATTTATGGAGGACCTACTGGATATAGTACTTACAAACAATTTTGTCTTGTTTAACAGAGATCTTTTTACATAAGGTAGGGGTAGTGATGGGCTTACCATGTGGAGTTAGCTTTGCTAATTTGGTGATGGCCCATTGGGAACACCAGTTTATTCCATTGGGAACACCAGTTTATTTTCAGTTGTGAGGACATGGTTGCCAACATTGGCCTATACACTAGATTCCTAGATGACATTTTTTTAATGTTCAAAAGGGACAGTACTGATGCTAAACAATATTTAAGAACACTCAATGACACTACTAGCTTTTTAAAATTTACTAGTAACTTTCAGGAAGACAAGATTGCCTATTTAGATGTGGAATTGGGGAAAGTGGGGACAAAGTGGGGAAACAATATGTTGCTAAAATCTATCGTAAGGAAACTTACTCAAATTCCCTACTATATTTTACTAGCTCACACCCAATCCACCAGAAAAGATCTGTTGTAAAAGGCCAGTTAGTGGGAGAAGCAAGAATTGTGTCTGCGAAGGATGAATTTCTAATAGAATGTGAATTCTTGAAAAAACATGTTTCTCCACAGAGGATATCCTGAAACTTTAATTTTGGAACTTTTACATGAAGTTCAGTATAAAAGATGAAAAGGGTTATATAAACCCAGTTTGTGTACACATCAGGTGGGAGACATGGGAGTGACACATTTAGAATCCTCGTATGACAGCACTTCAGACACCATGGGAATGGGGTATGATGCTATTACACAGAATACACAACAAAGAGATTACTTAGTGAGTTTTATTACCCCTTTTAATATAGATGCTTATGGAATTAAGAACATTTTGTGTAAGAATTAGAACTTCCTACTCACTGACAAGGCAGTTAAAGAAAAAATTGGTGTCAAACCAACCTTGATATTCAAGAGGGGTAGGAGCATGAAAGCTATATTGGAGGGGCACATGCACAAAGCATACAAAATGCCAAATATGTTTAAATGTGACTCATGCAAATTTTATAAATTTATGGCCCCTGGGACCACTTTTTTGGTGAGGGATAGGACCTACAGGATTGACGGAAGGTTTAACTGCAACTCAAAATCCGTAGTGTACTTAGCTCAGTGCCAAACTTGTCCAGCATTCTACGTCGGTAAAACCGACAGAAAGCTCAGAGAAAGGGTGTATGAGCACATATACAACATTAATAAAGGGAAAGTGGAGAATGCCTTAGCTCGGCATTGTGCTAGGTATGTTGATCATACCTTTCTCTTTAGAATTATTGGACAAGTTGTACCTGACACTAGAGCGGGCCCCTACCAGTTAGTAGTGGAAAAACATGAACTGTTATGGCAGCTCCGTTTAAATGCAAGTAGACCACCAAGTCTAAATGCAGTAACATCTATAACTTGTATTTTAAAACTAAGACGTTTGTCTAGATGAAACAGCCCCTTTGAGCTACATTTAGTAATCAAAGAAATTGACAAGAGCAGATTTTATGTATATTACGAAGGATGTGTACATACACTTGTGTAGATAATTTTTTATATAATAATTTTTTAACAAATATAATTTTTAGAATGCATTTCATACTGCAGACATTATGTTTATTGTTAGATATAAAGGTTTTAATCATATGTAGTTGCTTATGCAAGAATTGGTAGGATGCTTCTGTACAAAGAAAAAGAAAAATGAAAGAACAAAAAGAAAAAAGTTGGTTTGGTGTGACCTTTGAGATGATCAATTAAGTAATTAACTTGTAATTAAACAGATGGGAGGGTGTGTCATTCACTATATAAGGCATGAATTTTATCTGTGGTTTGTCTGATGAAATCTGGCTACTAAGCCAGACAAAAAGTGCTTCACTTGTATTGTTTGCTTTATATATATATATATATATATATATATATATATATTTTTTTTTTCATATTAAAAGTGTGGAGTTCAGTCGTTTGCCTCTCAGTGGTCTTTGTTCACAGTTGGTTTGTGGTTGTTTAGATTTTGGACTAGTCGGTGATATGTTGAAATCTCATCATGGAATCAGCTTACACATTGGGAGATTTCTGAGGATGTTTGGGGACAGCCCAGCTAGTCCTTGTACTTTATCCTAACAAAGAACAGCCAGTTCCCTCCGAACCTTCTTCCTCTTCAGTATTTTGTATGCCAACTGTTCTCACCATTTGTCTATCCCTCCTTCACTCCCAGCATAACACTTCCATGCTTTCTTTCTGAAGGCTGAAGCAAAGTATTCTTCCAGTACCTCTGCATTTCTCTTGGTCTTCTATGATCTCCCTTCCACCCTTATTCAACCAGGCCACTTCTGTTCCATATTTCCTTCTTTTTCCTTTTCTCACTTCTGCATCATTGTTGTACAACGTATAACTATATACCTCCACATACCTCCATGTCCCACCTTATCTTGTTATTGGCCTCATCTAGTGCTTAAAGACAGAAAGCGGCTATAAATTATTTATACCATAAATTTCTGTGGCCTTAAACATTTTGATTAAACTGTATATGAAAATGTGCCCACTGACATCAGGTAAAAGAGAACACTGAGAGTCAGAAGTGATTCTGTAGAAAAGGGAAAAGCATTTATAAAATGCAGGTAGCTAAAAACGACAATGTATATTATCCTGCATACAATACTGAAGTACAATTTGACACAGTGAAGATACAATAAATACAGCAATAAATGTTTTAATTTGCACTAATAGTGACAGCCATTTTGTGGATGTGTTTTCTGTAAACAAGAAATAGTTGTTCATTTTCTAAAGTGCAAAAAGTGCATTGTAGGTGTATAATAAAAGTTAGTACTCAACATGCACCTTCATTGTCCCCAACCTATTCTAAACACAGTATTCTTTCAGTAATTAGCAGAAAAGCTAAACATCAGTCTTAAATGCAGAGACATTGAATGATGGCTGACTATTAAAGAACAACATCTAATTCCTGTATGCTTGAGTGACAGGTGCTTTAGTACAGTGGGCATTCTCTTTGGATTACCCACACTACTTTAGCAAAACTGAGCCCTTGAATTTGACTTCTAAAAATGCTAACTTATCATATTGCCAACAGCTAATACCAAGACTCCAAGAGGTAGGTAATTGTAATAAACAGCTATACATCATTTTCTGAAACAGTGAAGACTGATTTGCATAGTATATGCACATACGTTCTGTAGAACTATGAAATTGAATTTGTAATTCATTGAATGAATTTCTAAAGCATGTGTGTGTGTGTGTGTGTGTGTGTGTGTGTGTGTGTGTGTGTGTGTGTGTGTGTGTGTGTGTGTACACACACAGACACACACACACACATATATATATATATATATATATATATATATATATATATATTTAAAATGCAGCAGTACAATGCCAGCTTAGCATAAGATGAAAAGGGAAGAGGCAACATGACTACAATTTCATATTCCACTGTTATATGATGACTCTAAACCAATCAAACACTATTTTTTGAGTTGTGCAGTTTTTAACAGACACTATTTCTGAATGGAGGGTGGTGGAGTTTCTATTTTCATTAAGGACAAGCACACCTCCAGACTGGCTTGCCAGCATGATGCACTGAACTTCTCCAGGTGCAATTGACAATTGGAAAGGCACCCATCCAAGTTATTGCCAGCTATAGACCCCCCTCCATGACTCAGGACACCCACTCCTCCTACCTGGACCTACTTGAGTCCATCAAGGTACCCCCTAACACCATGATCTTTGGTGACTTCAACTATCCAACCATAAACTTGGTGAAATATTCCTGCTCTAATGCACTCACCCAACGATTCCTTGATTTCATCAATTCTAATGCACTAGACCAGCTTGTCTCATCCCCCACAAGGGGAGATAGCATTCTAGACTTGGTTCTTACCAACATGGGTGACTACTGCACCACCCCCATAGTAAGTTCTTTGCTGGTGAGATCAGACCAATGGTCTGTCTCATTCAAAGTGTCTATCCTGTCCATCCCCCCCCAAGCCGTAACCAGGCTAAAAAACTTCTCAAAAACTGATGACAACCCTCTAAGGGAGGGTATCAGTAGCTTCACACCACTGCCCTCTTCAGAGGATGCAGACAAATATGCTGAACAGTATGCCAGTGTAGTATACAGGTACCTGTACAACTGCATGGACTCAGTCATACCCAACAGAACTGAAACCTGCTCCTCAAGGAAACACAAATCTATGTGGTGGACATCCTCTATCAACAGACTTTACAACAAAAGGAAGAAACTGTTGTCCATGAGTAAAAAGGCACAAATTCCCAATTGGAAAAACTCCCTCCTTAGCCTCAACAAGCAAATTAGATCACTAGTGAAAACCTCCAAAGCCAATTATGAATCGAAACAAGGCTCCAAAACAAAGGCTAACCACAAAACCTTTTTCATTTATGTCAGAAACCTTAATGGTGCCACTTACACTGATCCTGTTGACTTAGCCAACCTGCTAGCAGATAGGTTCAGCGCAAACATCACCCCCATCCCTCCCTAAAGGCCCATTTGACATCCCTGATACTTGCCCCGCACCTCACATCTCCATAGATCAAGTGTTAAAGGCCCTATCCAAGGCAAATAACACAGCTTCTATGGGACCTCATAGTATCCCAGGCTGTATTCTGGAACATCTCCAACAAGAACTAGCCTTGCCATTGAGCACCCTATTCAACCATAGCCTAAGTACTGGCTTCATTGCAGCAGAGTGGAGAACTGCCATTGTCATCCCTTTGCACAAAGGTGGTGCCACTACTGACCCTGGTAACTATCACCCCATTAGCTTGACAAGTCTGATCTGTAAGGTCATGGAGCATATTATTATGGACCTCATAAACAAGGACATAGGCAATTTCCAAACACTTGACCCCACCCAGTTTGGATTCGTCAAGGGCAGATCTTGGCAGTTGAAACTGGATGACTTTTTTGAGACTGTCACCAAGGCACTGGATTAGCGAAAGTCAGTACATACAGTTTACCTTGACTTGGCCAAAGCCTTTTACACAATCCCCCACTTGGGCATCATCGAAAACAGAACTTGGCGTAAATCCCTATCTCATCAGGTGGATGGCCAACTGGCTCACTGATAGGACCCACAAAGTCAAAATAGATGCCACTGCCTCCGATAGCAGACATGTCACCAGTGGTGTCCCCCAGAGATCTGTCCTGGGACCCCTATTGTTTGGCATCTACTTCTCAGAGGTCCAGGCAAAGAGAAAAGGCCTGTGGCTGACCAGGTTTGTGGGTGACTGTAAGTTGGGTGCTGTCATTAACTCCCCAAATGATGTTAACATACTTCAAGAGGGTCTCACAGCAACAAATGACTGGTGCCAAATGTATGACCTTAAGTTAAATGCTAGAAATTGTATTATCATACCATTTGGCAAAAACATGGCCCCTACTGATTACCACATTAGCGGCACCCCCTCCCCCCACAAGCACACAACCTGTGGTGAGAGACCCGAGTATACAAGTTGACAACAATCTCACATTTGGCCATCATGTAGTGACAGTGGTCAAAAAAGTGTTTTACTTGGTTCATCTGATAAGTAAAGGGATTGCATCCAGAAAAAAGGAGGTTATTACCTCTCTGTACTCCTCCCTCATTAGGCCAATAATTGAGTACAATGCCCCATTTGGTATGTACCTCTCCAAACACCTGCACCAACTGGAAATGTCACAGAAATACCTCACAAAGAGAATCCACGGCCTCCAATGCCTGTACTATGTGGACAGGCTCAAATCACTATCACTCTAGTCTGTATTGTACAAATTGCTAAGAGGTGACCTGTGTCTTGCCTAGAAGGCAATCTCAGAACCTGCTGTACTAGAGATGCTCCATATCTGTAAGTCTAACTCCTAACATAGTACCCGATCAAAAGGCTTAAATCTAATATGTGACATTAACAAAACCTGCTGGAGAGACAGGTTTGTCTCCCAGAGGCTGCCCCGTCTCTGGAATAGACTCCCCATACACATCAAGCAAAGTACGTTGCTGACCCTCTTCAAGCGCAACCTTGATGACTGCATGGACAACCACAAATTTATCCCAGGGGTTCCACCTGTGTCCCTCATTGACAGGGTTGACAGGTGCTGATTGTGGTTTCTTTTCTGGGGATAAACTATTGGCTATACTTGTAAGGGCCCCAGAGCCATTAGCCTAGTAATCTCCTATGATCCTAAGTATGCTGTGCTGAGGTCATGAAATAGTTATTGTTTTAGAAGCATACAGCATGTTGCTGTTGATGTAAATTCTGCATTGCTTTAACTGGAACTTTGACAAGGAAATGCTGAGTCTAGGAGAATTGGTTAAAAGTGCAAGTTAAATCCAACATTTATAGAACTTTGATAATAAAAAAGCATTGCTTGCTTTATGCATAATAGTAAATGTAAGCAACAACATGATTACAAATATAATTTTGTACAGTTTGGATATAGGAGCTGAAGTAATGCAGTATGTTGCTTTAACAATGTACTGTATTTTGCAGTGATTAAAAACAGTATCTGCTTTCATGGGTACTATTAATAATGGAAGTGCAACAAACAGCAATTTGTTCTTCATTAAAAATATAGCCATGTACAAGATCTACTCGAGAAGCAACAAATAAAGCAAGTTTTGTTTCTCTTACATTAGATAGTTAAGCAAATAGTCAAATATAAGCAGCAGAACATTTCACTTTATTTTAAATATCCAGGTATAAGCAGCAGAACATTTCACTTTATTTACATACCTTAGAATAAGCAGAATTGTAAAAGGCGAGAGACATGAAATGCATTCTAAGTAGGTCCTTCAGATGTAATTCTTAACTTATAAAAATTACAGAAGAAAACCACAACATTAACTTGTTTTCCTAGTAACAAGGAAGCTAAGACCATTGGCAGGTTTAGTAAGAGCTAGTAATGAATTGTGTTATGTGTAACAGTACTAGGGAACTGTTTACACTAGATCCTCAATATCCTGCAGTGCTTGTCAGCTGGGAGACTGACTTTCACCTGTTAAGTTTGGGAGCTGGCATAACACAGTATGCCTCTGATTCAAATATGCTTTCTTGTGAGGTGTTTGTACAACAGTCAGTCATTAGACATATTTGCCTAAGAAACCATGTTATTAAACTGTCGCTGATGCATTTACATTTTACTTAGCTTGCCATTTTTAGTTATCGATCAAATGTTTTATTAGGATTCTACTGCCACACCTAGTTTTTCAAGTATTAGCCTACAAAACTGCACTTTTTTCAGAAAATGACAAAAGTATTCCTTGGGAGGAGGATACCATAATGTATTAATTAAAGAAGATTATACAACAACCCCCCCCCCATTAATATTCCAAAACATGCATGCTGATTGGTCAACGTGCACATTGTAAATCAGACTTATACTAATGGAAAAAGATCCTATTGCCCGGACTTTTTTCATTAGTATAAGTCTTTCTTTTTACAGCAATGGAGAATGCAAGATCTCCATTGCTTTTTAGACATGGTCTCGCTATGTTAAAGGAGTTTAACATAGTGAGACAGCTTTAAAAAAAGTAACGGAGATCTTCCTTTCTCCGTTGCTTTTTTTAAAGCTGCCTCGCTATGTTAAACTCCTTTAACATAGCGAGACACTTTGTAAAAAGCAACGGAGATCTTGCTTTCTCCGTTGATTCCACCCACAGCTCTGATGTACTACGTAAGCATACGCATGCGCAGTACATCAGAACTGCCACAGAATACCAGACAGCTGCAGAAGTGCAGCAAGGAGGCATTATACAATGCCATTATTTAAGAAAAGTAAATATTTTTTTTCTTAAATAATGTCATTGTATAATAGCAATAACCCACTTCTGGGTGTGGGTAATGCTGGATTTACCCATGGCTGTCTTTGTTTGGTCACTCGGGCTTCACCCTCATGACCAAACCACACCAACCGTGTATAAATCCAGCATTACCCACACCCAGGCATGGGTTATTGCTATATTCAACCAGGGGAGGAGGTGTAAGTTATATACAGCCACCTGCACCCTGTCTCACAGGACCTTTACACATTAGGACAGTAGTTTCATTATTGTCTGTCTAGCTGGCAAATATATTTATAGCAATTAGAGTTCTGCAAGTTATTTCTAAAGAATTTACAGTAGAGATTATACCAAAATCCTCTACCTGGAATGATTCTTCAAGTTCCTTTAAACCAGTTATACACAAACTTAAAATTAGCCTTACATTTATTGCAGAAATGGGCAGTACATTTTTCCCTATCCTCAGCAAAGAACTTGTTACGAAGCAAAGTTCTTTGTGATCAACAAAGAAAGGCATTGCCTAAAGTCTAATTCTAGGCCTTCTAAAATGCTAATCTTGAAACCCAAACATCCAGTGTGGATTAGCAGTTTGGATGGCTTTTTTGGCTATGGGGGTTACTTAGATGCAAATTTCTATGGATCCAGCTTCAAAATATACCATAGGATCTTAGTGGGGCAGTTCCATCTCTATGTTTATTTCTATTCTGCTTTTCTTCACTAATTTTGTGGCTTCCTTTTTCCATTTTAGAGAACTCAAAAACTTCAAGTATATATTTATCTTGATAATAACTTCATTACTTCTTTGTAACATTATTCAGCTGTAATTGATTATTTAATTTTCTTGCCTTGGACTGATATGATTCAAACCTGAAGCCCTTTTTTATGATACAATTTCTGGGACCAGTGTTCAATTTGATTAACAAATATAATGTTATTTCTTGCCATCGGTCAAGTTTTGTAGACTGATACCTGTATGCATGATTTTTAAAAACTCTGTAACTGTAACAATTTATATCAGGATGTTGGCCTTATTTGCATTCTATGCCTTAAAAACCCATGGAATCCATTCCTATAACCATTTAGAGCAATATATTTCTTTTGATCAGCTCCATGATTCACTGAGATAAAGGCCTGATTGTAATCCAGACAACAGGATAAATTAGTTATGCTGGCACAGGAGAAGCTAGTGAAAGAGGATGGGAGTGAGTGGTTCATGCTGGCTCACCCTAGAGAAAGGAAGGTTTTATAGTCTAATAAAGTGCCAGTGCAAACTGCAGAAACAGATGCATGGCATGGAGCGTATGGGGTATGGATGTGAGCCTCATTCTGCCATGCTGCATCCATACTGTAACCTTACTGAGTCATCTATAAGGATCATAGGATCATAGGAGGTTACTAGGCTAATGGCCCCGGGGCGCTTACAATCCTAGCCAAGAGTTTATCCCCAAAAAGAAATCTCAGTCAGCACCTGTTACCCCTGTTAATGAGGGGCATAGGTTGAACCCCTGAGACAAATTTGTGGGTTCCCATCCACTCATCAAGGTTGCACTTGAAGTGGGTCAGTAAGGTAATCTGTTTGACACGTATGGGAAGTCTGTTCCAGAGACAGGGCAGCCTCTGGGAGATAAACCTGTTTCTCCAGCAGGTTTTGTTTATGTTGCATGTAAGATTCAGGCCTTTCATGTGGGTAATAGGTTCATAGGTTGGTACTAGGCTATTGGCCCTAGGGTACATACAAGCCTAGCCATAACAATTCCCTGGCTATTTCTTCCCACACTATTTACTTCCCTGGACCCCTGTCTAGCAGGGTGACTGACGTGATCCCTGGGGTGAATTTCCCTTTTCCCATCCAGTCGTTAAGGTTCCTTTTGAAGAGGGCCAAAGAGACACTATGCTTGACATGTATGGGCAGTCTATTCCAGAGTCTGGGGAGTCTCTGGGTCAGGAACCTATCCCACCAGCATGTTTTGTTTATTGTGATGACAAGGTTTAGATCCCTGGAGCATGTGGCTCTGAGGGATTTGGATTTCTTTAAGTGTAGCATGTCCAACTGTTCTGGGTTTGACATGGCTTTGTATGTTAAGCAGAGATCACCTCTGAGTAGACAATATGCGACAGAGTATAGCTGGAGTTTTTTAAGGCAGTCAGCATAGGGCATCTGCTTTAGGCCTGTGATTCTTTTAGTGAGGTATTTCTCTGGTCTTTCCATTTGTTGCAGATGTCTTGAGAGGTACATACCAAATGGGGCATTGTATTCTATAATGGGTCTAATGCATGAGGAGTTACACTTATGGATATGGAGCATCTCTAGTAGGGCAGATCCGAGATTGCCTTGTAGGCAAGACACAGATTACCCCTGAGTAATCTGTATGACACCAAATAGAGTGATAGTGATTTGAGCCTGTCCACATAGGATAGGTGTTGGAGGACATGGATTCTCTTTGTGAGGTATTTCAGTGGCCTTTCCAGTTAGTGCACATATATGAAGAGGTATATACCAGACTTGATAATTGGTCTAATGATGGAGGAGTATAGAGAGGTAATAACCTCCTTTTTTCTGGATGCAATCCCTTTACTTATGAGATGAACCAAGTAAAAGTTTTTTTCTGACCACTGCCACTACATGATGGTCGAATGTGAGGTTGTTATCAAACTGAGTGCCCAGGTCTGTCACAACAGGTTGTGTACTTAGGGGGTTGCAGTTGATATGTCAGTAGGGGCCGTGTTGTTGCCGAATGGTATGATGATAAATTTTTTTGTGTTTAGCTTGAGGCCATGACTTTGACACCAGTCATTAGTTGCTGTGAGACCGTCTTGCAGTATGCTAACATCATTTGCGGAGTCAATGACAGCACCCAACTTACAGTCATCTGTAAACTTGGTCAGCCACAGGCCTTTTGTTTTTGCCTGGACCTCTGAGAAGTAGATGCCAAACAGTATGGGTTCCAGAACAGATCCCTGGGAGAACTCCACTAGTGACAGGTCTTCTATCAGAGATGGAGGTGCCTATTTTGACTTTGAGGGTCCTGTCAGTGAGCCAGTTGGCAACTCAGCTGATGAGATAGGGATTTACGCCAAGTTGTGTTAGTTTTTCAATGATGCCTGAGTGGGGGATTGTCTCAGATGCCTTGACTAGGTCAAGGTAAGCTGTATGCACTGACGTTCCCTCATCCAGGGGCTTGGTGACAGTCTCAAAGAAGTCAACCAGGTTCAACAGGCAACATCTGCTTTTGACAAATCCGAACGGGGTGGGGTCAAGTTCTTGCAGATTGCTTATGTCCTTGTTTATGAGTTCCATAATAATACACTCCATAACTTTACAGATCGGACTTGTGAAGCTAATGGGGCAATAGTTTCCAGGGTCAGTAGTGGCACCACCTTTGTGTAAGGGGATGACAATGGCAGTTCTCCACTTTGCTGGAATGAAGCCTGTACTTAGGCTGTGGTCGAATAGGGTGCTCAATGGCAAAGCCAGATCTTGCTGGAGATGGTACAGAATACAGCCTGGGATACTATCAGTCCCATGGAAGCTGTGTTCTTTGCCTTGGATAGGGCCTTTAACACTTGATCTATGAAGATGTGCGGTGTGGGACAAGTATTGAGGATGGCAAAAGGTCCTTTGGGGGGAAAGGGGGTGTGAAGTTTGCACTGAATCTATTTGCTAGCAGGTTGGCTAAGTCAACAAGATTGGTGTAAGTGATACTGTTAATTACTAATTTAGACCAAATCTGGCCTTTGCCATGCAGATTCCTGACGTAACTGAAGAAGGCTTTGTGGTTTCCCTTTGTTTCATAGGCTGGCTTTGCTTCATAACTGGCTTTGGAGGCGATCACTAGTGAAATAATTTGCTAGTTGAGGCTAAACAGGGAGGTTTTCCAGGTTAGAATATGTTCCTTTTTACACTTAGACAACGCTTTCTTCCTTTTGTTGTAAAGCCTGCTGAGAGAGGATGTACACCCATCATGTACAAGGATGGGCACACTGCAACCTTAGTGAGGCCTGTACACTGATGAGACACAGCTGGTTTACAGATTCATGTACAAGGATGGGCACACTGCTGCCTTAGTGATTCATGTACAAGGATGGGCACACTGCTGCATTAGTGAGTCATGTACATGGATGGGCACACTGCTGCCTTAGTGAGTCATGTAAAAAGATGGGCACACTGCTGTCTTAGTGAGTTGTGTACAAGGATGGGCACACTGCTGCCTTAGAGAGATGTAAAAGGATGGGCACATTGCTGCATTAGTTAGCCATGCATAAGGATGGGCACACTGCTGCCTTAGTGAGTCATGTACAAGGATGGGCACACTGCTGCCTTAGTGAATCATGTACACAGATGGGCACACTGCTGCCTTAGTGAGTCATGTACAAGGATGGGCACACTGTTGCCTTAGTGAGTCATGTACAAGGATGGGCACACTGCTGCCTTAGTGAATCATGTACATGGATGGGCACACTGCTGCCTAAGTGAATCATGCACATGGATGGGCACACTGCTGCCTTAGTGAGTCATGTACAAGAATGGGCACACTGCTGCCTTAGTGAGTCATGTACAAGTATGAGCACACTGCTGCATTAGTGAGTCATATACAAGGATGGGCATACTGCTGCCTTAGTGAGTCATGTACAAGGATGAGCACACTGCTGACTTAGTGAGTCCTGTACAAGGATGGGCACACTGCTGCCTTAGAGAGACGTACATGGATGGGCACACTGCTGCCTTAGTGAGTCATGTACAAGGATGGGCACACTGCTGCCTTAGTGAATCATGTACACAGATGGGCACACTGCTGCCTAAGTGAGTCATGTATACGGATTAGCACACTGCTGCCTTAGTGAGTCAAGTACAAGGATGGGCACACTGCTGCCTTAGTGAGTCATGTACAAGGATGGGCACACTGCTACATTAGTGAGTCATGTACAAGGATGGGGACACTGCCACCTTAGTCATTTACAAGGATG
>NC_056744.1:1107467551-1107497780 GCF_019279795.1 Protopterus annectens | reverse complement strand
TCTAGGGTGTGTCTAAACCTGCCTAGCACTCTTTACAAAGCTAAAGCTGGTGTGCGTGCAGCGCACCGAGTTTTACAGGAAGAAAAAGAAGTTAAACCAGGAAATAGCAGCTCTGTGCACATTTGAGCACTCTGTTTGCACGGTGCACACACGGGCTTAAACAGGGAGACAATGGGAAGGGAAAACAGCAGCAGGAAGGTAATCAAGGAGAACTAGCTTAGCTGGCAGGTGAAATGTATCAGATTCAGCCAATTACACAGGCAGCAGACAAGCCCAGCCCAGAACACTACTATAAACTAAGCAAACACCTTACCCTCTGGTTTTTCCCACACTCTAAACTACCAGTGTATACAAGCGGGGAAATTTTAACAAACAAACCTGCAAAATGAGAAGGGCTGCAGCGGGCAACATAGCACAACATGTACAAGAGGCTGAGGGTGGTGGGGATGTGAGTGCTGCTGAACAACCCAGTGAGGAGACGAAGAGTGTACAGACCCAGGGTAACCTACCAGGGGCTACATGAGCTAGAGATAGTGGAGCACTATAGGGTGGGCAGAGACTTCCTGCAACAAATTGTTGAGCTGAGCCAGCCACACCTGACACACCAAACTGACCGAGGGGAACCCATCCCAGTGGATACCAAGGTATGTGTAGGCCTAGGTATACTAGCCACAGGTACCCCCCAAAGCACAACTGGAGATATCATGGGGATCTCACAGGCATCAGCAGCCAGAGTATTCCACCTGTTCCTGGATGCCATGTCAGCACATGCCAGTGAGCACATATATTTCCTCAACACCTATGAGGTGTTGACCAGGAATATATGTCTACCACCAAATAGCAGAATATCCTGGGGTAGTGGGTGCTATAGACTGCATGCACATATGCATCAAAGCATCACCCAGTGAGCAGGGTAAGGCATACATCAACCACAGGGCATCCCCTCCATCAACTGCCAGGTTGTATGTGATACCTAGGGCATTATAATGAATGTGTGTGCTGGCTGCCCTGGAAGCTATGACGATCCTCACATATGGCATCTGATGCTGCTGTACCAGAGATTTGCCAATGGGGACATCCACTATGGTCACCTACTGGGGGATGCTGGGTACACACTGGAGCTGTGGCTGATGACACCCATCAGAAATTTACACGCACCTGAACAACAATACCATAATGAGGCACAAGCACAGGCCAGACATATAATAGAGCATGTGTTTGGGATGCTCAGGTCATGGTTCTGGTGTCTGGACACATCTGGTGGAGCCTTGCAGTATCCACCAGCTACATGTACCCAAATTGTTATGGTATGTGCTATGCTACACAATATGATCCTGCGGAAACAGCTGCAGCAGGAACAGCATAGGGCAGGGCCACACAGCCCCCCACCAATGCTAAGGCCTGTACAGGCACAGAGTGACCTGGAGGCAGAACAACCTGAGCCTGCCCTAGTAGGCAGATGGAGGCATGCCCAGTATGCCATGGCGGCAGCAAAGAGCTAACACATAGCACATGCACTGACACAGTAGGGACCCAGGGAATGACACCTCTCTGTGACTCACACATACAGTAAAAGGGATGCCAAACATGACACTACCTGTGCTCAATCATGTATAGAGAGTGTACTATGTGCATCCAACATAGGCAGCCCTCCATCACCATCCACAAGTCTGGCACACCCTCAAGGCAAGTCAATCAACCTACCAATTGCCAAATGGAGTAGAACGTCTTGTTATCTGTAGCTATGGCATGGATGTGAGCATGCAAGGGAATGGGGGGGTGGCTGAATATTATGGCAGCAGACAGTAGACAACCATAGTGGCACCATGACATCTGTAACACATACTGGAGTCACCATAGTAGCTAATACTACACAGGGTGACAAAACCCACTGCAGGACATGTGCTGAGTGACATGTGTGTCTATATGACCCACACATTCCAGTCAGGATGGTTCACATACTCAACAACAGTGTCAGCTAGCAGGACAGGTGTAGACAAACCCAAACAGAGCCTGTGCCATGGCCCTTGAATGATGGCTATGGTTAACCTACCCCCCAGGCCTACACAGACAGACCACAGCAGGGCAGGCAGAGGGATGTTAGTTCTGAAGGGTAAGAAGTCAGACAGTAATATGTAGGGCAACCAAAGCCACAATCCGTAGTACACTGGTATGCCTCTAGTCAGCATGATAGTTAGCAATACACAATGAAATGGAGTATCTGACATACCAGTACAGTCAAAGCAAATGTGTACAAGTGTCACGTGTGCCCCCCACATCCTACATAGTAATGTAATAACTGTCAGGTATGCCCCCCAACCCTGTGTAGAAATGTAGAAATAGTCATGTGTGCCTCCCCATCCTACAAAGCAATGCAATAACAGTCAGGTGTGCCCCCCAATCCTGTGTAGAAATGCAGTAATAGTCAGGTGTGCCCCCCCATCCTACATAGTAATGTATTAACAGTCAGGTGTGCCCCCCCACTCCTGTGTAGAAATGTAGAAACAGTCAGGTGTGGTCCCCCTGCCATGCAGAACTGTAGTAACAGTCAAAACCAAATGATTGATGAATACCCTGTAGAGACAGCATGCTACCTGTTGATGTACAACACAAAGGTCAGCACTACAGCACAAACTACCTGGACACAATCCACACATTCAGTACAGACGGCCATACTGGGCATGCGCACACACACAGAGAAATGAAGGCAATGTCAGTCAACAACATACTGAAAGGTCATACTGGGCATGCTCACACACAAACACATGAAGGTCATGTCTGCAAACACCAGTGGAACAGACATATCTGGCAGTTGCAGCTGTTAGTACAGACACTGTTCAGTATGCACCACTTATGCCTTGCACACACTGTGGATAGGAATACAGACATATATTTCAGGACAACACCCTATAATAAGCCAAAGGTAGATGTACATATATATGTGTGGAAAAGGTGACTGTGACAAGGAGCCATCCAGGCTTGTCCCACCCAGCACACAGCCAAAGGGCCCCAAACACATGAGGTGCAGATGTCACTCACTGCAGATACTAGCCACCAGTATCTGTCAGCATTACAGGCTATGTCGTGCATGTGCCAGCTGTGCAACATGACTGTACAAGGAAGTAGTCGTCTGGCAGCTGTATACATGTACCTGTGAAATATGACCCTGTGTGTGTCCACATGTGGTGTGTCAACCCCTAGATGAATGGGTTATGGCCCATGCACACACACTGGCCTCCCCATAGCCCTACTATGACAAGCCTGCTGAGGTCATCCAATGTAAAATACACCTTTGTGAGAATTGTAGCTGAGTAATCTCTGTGGCATATCCCATAACTGTGTACTGCTGGAATGTAATAAATTAGTTAGGTAGGAGTTCTAACCCCAGACTTGGCAACTGTGTGTTGTTTGTGTATGTGTCTGCCTCTGACGGTGTAGAGTGCAATGTTTGTATGGTATTCACATTCCCTACAATTCATATACTTAACTTTGGCAAGGCTGCTGATGTCACCCACCTAGAAATACATCTCTTGGAAGACTGTAGCCCAGTAATCTCTGTAGCAAACCTACTCACACTCCCTACAATTTGTATACTTAACTTTGGCAAGGCTGCTGATGTCACCCACCTAGAAATACACCTCTGGGAAGACTGTAGCCCAGTAATCTCCGTAGTGTGTGCTGTAACTGTGTCCTGCTGTAGTGTGATTTAGAACTTTGTTAGGATTCCATGACAGTTCTGGATGTTTTGCGTGTGTTTCAATGTCTGTGTTTGGAGCAAAGCATTATAGGATAGTCACACTCAATACATTTCAAATAGCCTACTTTGGCAATCCTGCTGATGTCATTCATTGGAAATACACCTTTGGGAAAGGAGCTCTCCAGTAATCCATGTGGTATGTCATATAACAGCTCCATGCTGTATTGTGATATTGACCTCTATCAGGGGTTCTATACCCACCAATGTTAGTTGTGGATGTTTCGTGTGTGTGTGTCGCTGTCTGTGTAGGGAGCAATGCATTTTAGGCTAGTAACACGTAGTACATTTCAAATGGACTACTTTGGCAATCCTGCTGATGTTATTCATTGTGAAATACACCTTTGAGGAAAGAGCTGTCTAATAATCCCTGTGGCGCATCCTGTAACAGCTCTATGCTGTATTGTGATATTGACCTCTGTCAGGGGTGCTATACCCACCAATGTCAGTTGTGGATGTTTTGTGTGTGTGTGTCACTTTCTGTGTAGGGAGAAATGCATTTTTGGCTAGTCACACTCACTACAATGCGAATGGCCTACTTTGGCAATCCTGCTGATGTCATTTATTGTGAAATACATCTTTGGGGAAGGCACTTTCTAGTAATCCCTGTGGTGTGTCCTTTAACAGCTCCATAGTCACATGCAGTACATTTCAAATGTCCTACTTTGGCAATCCTGCTGACACCATTCATTGTTAAATACACCTTTGGGAAAATAATTCACCAGTAGTCCCCATGGTGCATCCTATAATAGCTCCATGCTGTAGTGTAATGTAGACACCTGTCAGAGGTTCTATACCCACACATGTAGGTTGTGGATGTTTTGGGTGTATGTCACTGTCTGTGTAGGGAGCAATGCATTTTAGGCTAGTCATACTCACCACAATTTGAACAGCCTGCTTTGGCAATCCTGCTGATGTTATCCAATGTGATATACACCTTTGGAGAAAGAGTACTCCAGTAATCTCCATGGCATGACTGTAACTGTGTAGTGTAATAAACTAGCTAGGTAGGGGTTCTACTCCTAGACATGACAGGTGTGTGTGTGCGAGTGTCTGGCCAATGTAGAGGGAGTTTTGCATATTTCTTATATGGTGGCCCTACTATATATCACAATGTCCACTGTACAGGGATAACAGATGTGAAATAGCTGAGAGGCTGGGGTGCAAAACCATACCCATACATGTGACATCAAGGCTAGACAATCACAGTTAGCAACCCCAGTATTACCCAGAGCACACTCCCAATCCATGTCTCATACACACACACACACATGCCTAGGCAACAGCCAATATGTGGGTAGTACACTGCATATTGGCCACTGATAGTAACTATGGGGGTGATAGCTGTGGGATACAGAGGGCATGGCACCCTGTCCATCTGTCTAATATGCACGTACATACAGACAGGTCACCTTAACCATGTTCCCCAATGGACACCCTCAACACCTGTGGTACCATCACATGTGATGAAGTAACCAGACTCAGCAAGTATGGCAAGGGCAAGGCACCAAAAAGGGGAATTCCAAACTCAAAAAGAAAAATGCCAGCCCAAAGTGGTGTGCATAAAACAATCTAATGTGGTTTCAGCTGCAAATACCAAGCCTTCCTCAGTGTATATGAGGAAGGCTTGGTATCTGTAGCCAAAACCGGTCGTTTATGTCACATTAAATTGTTTTATGCACCACTTTGGACTTTAACATTTTGAGTTGCCATCACATGTGACCCACAAAGGACATACCATGCCCGAAAACATGCCCTGTATCGACAGATGCCACTGACACCAGGGAATGCCATTACCATGCTATCAATGTAGGTAAACCTGATGCGCATTACCAGTTCCTGCCACAGGTGGGCAAGACTGGCACATGTGATGATAATCTGTGTTCACAACATGGGCCAGACACCCCAGGCACAGTTCCACATGTCACTGTGCATGCATGTGGGAGGTGTGCACATCCCAGACACCATCCATGTTATGGACTAAGGAACACATACATGGTAAGTGATGCACAGCATTGGCCACACACAATAGTCACCAAGTGACTGGATGGGGGATGCAATGCCCACCTGTGGGCAAATGCAGACACTACAGCTCAAAGCCACAATGCAGACCATTGTCATGTGGCCTGATGCAAGGTATACCCATCACCTAGCCTTGTACAGCTGTCTGGCACAGTCGACCACCACACACCTGTGCAGACTTGCAACCATGCATGTCAGTACTGCCACCCTGTGTGTTTGTGTGTGTGTTGTATGGTGCATATGTTGACATCCACACTCTCTACAACCCCCATTGGCATACTGAAGCATGCTGTCTGATGTCAGACACCACCCCATACCCTTTGGCCATGCAACCTTCGTATGACCCAGTCATGCGTTGTGGCAATCCCACTACTGATGAGTTGTAATCCTGGCCCTGCCAAGTGTGTCAATGTGTGTACATCCCTGTGAGAGTGTGGCTGTGTTGATGCTGGCACCAGTTCATGTGACAGGCATGTGTACGCCACCTACCGTATAGCTACTGTATCCCTTTTACAGATGTCACTTACCATCACATATATGTTCTGAGGGCTCTACCATAGGTGGCACATCCAATAGCTGCATAGAGCTAAGATGGCACAACATAATTGTCAGGGGTTTCATACCCTTTGTTGGTAGGTGTATGACACAGCCATGCTTAGGTTTTACTCTCTCACCCCTCCCTGACTTGTCTTTGCCTCTGTCTGCCTCTCCCACTCCCTCTCTGGTGGATGTGTAGACCTACACCTGCTTTGCTTAGGCAGCAGCATGTGTATTTCAAGTGATGCTCATGATCAGTTGATGGCCTCTACATGACTTGCAGCCCTCCCCTAGCTGATTGCATGTGGAACAGTTGTGGTAAAATTCCCATAGCCAATTGCATGGGAATGCTAGGTACATCATGTTGGTGTTGGCCCTTTTCATTCACTGTGAACAGGAACTAGATCTGTTGTTTGGCAAACAGCATCTTGGATGGATTGGGGATTCACCTCTAACAACATACATTGTGGAAACAGGGCAACACATAAGAGGGGGATGTGCCTGACCTGAACTACAGACTGTAAGTGCTGCTATACTGCATGGAGTAACGCTTGTTTAATAGCGTGTGTGTGGATATGGCTGTCCTACATGTCTCAATACCTGCCATGTCAGATCTATGTTTATAAGGAATCCCCATCTGCAGGGTCATCTGCAGACTGGGCAGTGTGTTGTTCCTTTGTTTTCATGTGTTACCCATGGAGCATCTAACTGTGGACTGCAGAAGGTAATGTGAAGATTGCAGTCTGTAGATGGTGAAAGCCGTGACAGTTACCGACTTCATATCCCTCATTGGACATATGCTGCAACAAACCCTGTTATAACAGTAAATGTATGAGGTTATCACAGCATCATGTCAATATTGGCCCTGTGTATGTGCTTCCAGGACAAATCTGTCAACCTTTGTGCATATGTCATGCATGAAGAGGTGCATATGTGCTCTACACCATAATGAGTGTGATCATATCTGATAACAAAAAAGCACACCTCTCTGGAACACATAGAAATACCAAGTAAACCTCAGGTCCAGCCAAGTAGTTCAAAAAATTTAATCCACACGTTTCAAAAATCACAAAACACAGTAAGCGCTTTCATCCAACTCGGACTTCTCAGAATGAATAATGTGATAAAACACTACTTTCTTAAAACCAAATGTAAAAACAACACATAACCTTAATAATGATGTAACTTCCTCTTTTTGAGATAAGCCACAAAATCAGATCTATCATTTAACCCAGGTGGATAACATGCATTCAGCTTTATCTGCCATACATATTCCTTCCACCCAAGATCATCCTCAGCATCAAATCTATTATTCACATTTATCACTTCTTCTAATACAATAAATTTAAAATCTACATGACATCTTGCATTATTACTATAATGCTTACCAAATGCATTTTTTTCATCTTTTGTAAGGACTGCATATTTATGCTCGTAGATTCGCCTATTTAATTATCTTGTTGCCCGTCCGACATAAAATGAATTACATGACAGACTCCTAATTAAACAATAAATCTGGATTTGCAACTATATCTTCCTTGTACCTTTATTAAATACCCACCCATTGTTAATTCCTTAACATCTGTCATTAAAAAAATGCACATATTACAATTTCAACATTTATACATACCTAGATTCATAACACTGTTATATGTGTGGGGGGGGGGTGGATTTAATTTAGCTTGAAAAAGATTTTTAAAACTTCTTCTTTTTTTTCTGTACAAATACTGGTCTTTCTCCCAATGCCTTAGACAACTCAGTATCTGACTTAAATAATTTCCTATTATTTGTAATAATATTTTTAATCGATGAAGTGTCTATACTGTTTTCCACCTGCATAGATGTAACAAAATCACTTTGTTTGATGTTGTGATTTTCAGACACTTTTTGATTTTTTTTTCTAAGAAATTGACTCTCTTTAAGGGCTTCCACTACTACCCACTTTGGATAGCCTCTGCTTGCAAAATTGATGCATAAAGCCTCACTTTCTCTCATAAAATCACTCTCCTTGTCAGTTAATCTATCTATTCTTTTTAGCTGACACTTAATAATATTATTCTTGATCTTTTTTGGATGTAAACTATCATAATGTAGATAGGAATTATTCTGAACCTTTTTCTTAAAAATAGAAGTACACAGACCCCCCCCACCTTCCTTATAGATATTTAAATCTAGAAAATTGATACTTTGTTGGTTATAAACTGACATACATTTTAAATATGAACATACTTCATTTAGATACTTCAAAAACAAGTCTATTCCATCACCTCTCCAAATAAGAAAAACGTCATCAATAAACCATTTATAAAATGTAGTATTTTGCATATAAATACTTTCATAAATATGAACTCTTTCCCATCCTTGCATAAAAATATTTGCATAGCTAGGGGCCATTGCTGCACCCATAGCTATCTGTTCACTTGTTTGTATAGATTTCCATTGAATTCAAAGAAATTAAAACTCAAAACCAAATCAAGCATTTCCATTATAAGACTAACTGTATCTCGCAAAAGTTTTTAGCCCTAATAAGTTCAAACCTAATTGTTTCCATTCCTAAATTGTTAGGAATGACAGTATATAATGACTTTATAGTGAGGGTAACAAGATAGCCATCTTCACTAATTCTGAGTTCCTTAATTTTATTTTTGAAATCAAAGGAATCTTTAATTTATGTCTCATTTTCTACCACTATTGGTTGCAGATGTTTGTCTACATAAATGGCTAATGTTTTGGTTTTACTTCCACTACTGCTTACTATTGGACGCATAGGCAGATTATCTAAATCTTTATGTATTTTGGGCTGCCCAAATATACAGCTAATTTTAGGAGCAGATACCACCAAAAAATGCCTGATTTGATTAGTAATGCAACCAGTCAAAAAACATTCTTCAATTTGGCCATCTATGAACATATAGGGCCGGATTCATGAAACCTTCGTTTAAGAGTTGATATGTCTTACACGGAGGCTGCAGTCTAATGGTATGATGTCAGCATGCCATGCATATTCATGAGGGCATGCTGAATCATACCATAGGCTAACACGGTCCATGTAGGAAAGTAGGGGGCGTGTCCGAATGCCGAGTTCTGCAAAGGGACATGCCCCCAGAAGAGTCAGAGTCCTGAAAGTAAACACCCACAAGCGAGTCCATGGAAATGTCAAGGAACACAACACCACACATGCCCTCACAGACTATAAAATCAACTGTAATGTAAAATGTAAAAATAGCAGTTTCATTTTTTTTTTTACAATTTCCAAAATGTTTGCCCATAGTTGCGCTCATTTGCACGGGTATGCCCTCCGCTCAGCCACAGTTAGCAGACATTTTAAAGCATATAAGATCTAAATATGCAAATTAAGCCAAGTAGCAATAGTGTAGCGGTAGAGACACTGGCCAAAGAGGAGGTAGTCATGGTTCCAGCCCCCACAACATCATTTTCCATTTTTATTTAAATAAGCATGAAACAATCCCCTTACATATATATATATATATAAAACTATAATTTAAGTAAAATGTAATGAAATGGGCCATGTATTTTTGAAGAAATCTGACATAATAAAATATAAAAAAGAGATCATAATTGCCCATATCTTAGCAAGGCTTTAGCAAGCTGAATATGGGTGCCTGTAGGTGAGCAGTGCTTTAACAAGCTGAATATGAGTGCCCATAGGTGAGCAGCGCTTTAACAAGCTTAATATGAGTGCCCGCAGGTGAGCAGTGGTTTAACAGGTTTAATATGAGTGCCCGGAGTTGAGCAGTGCTTTAACATGCTTAAATGAGTGCCCGTAGTTCAGCAGCACTTCAACCAGCATAATATGAGTGCTCATAGCTAAATAATGTGTTACCCAGCGTAAGCCGTTTGCACGAAGCTGCGCAGCGAGCTAACCAGCTTACCGTTGGGCAACATTGGGCAAGCTGTATCAAAGCCGTCTTTACACAGACACACCTCCTAGCCTGTCTAGACAGTAAAATAAAAGAAGCAATGCCCAGGGTCGAACCTGGGATACTCTGCACCATAGTCAAAGTACTGAAGCACTAAGCCATGACAGTTGTACTGAGAAATGCAGTATTAGCATATATATAGGAATGAATGGAAATAGAAGCATGACAAAGCAGGTTTTTATAAGCTGATAAATATCCAAAATGGCCAATCACAGATAAGTGTGGGAAAACCGGCATATATAAGCCCCATAGGTGGGAATACACAGCATAACTGATTGTGGTACCCATTCGCATTCAGGATGGCAGGTGCAGGAGAGGGAAGTCACTTTAGAGCACAAAGGTGGGGTGTTGAGGAGTCAAAATATATGGTTTGGCTCCTAGTCCATGATCATGAAGCACAACTCATGCAGGGCCAGGTTCAATGGGGTTCGTACAAGGCAGAGGAGTGGAACTGGTTGGCACATGATCTCACCAGTGCCACGGGCATTCCGAGGACTGGTGAACAGGTCCATCACCACCATGTGGACCTGAAGCGATGGAAGGAGCACCAACTGAACCGTTGGATCCAGGAGGACCGCCAAATGCCCACCGCCCCACTACTAAGTATCCATGTAATTAAGTATGTAAGAAATGTTATCCTAGCCTATAGTATGGAGACGTATGTTCCAATATTACTTCCTTTATATTACAGTTGCAGGTGTTCGTTCCACGAATCAGCGAACCTATGCTGATAGGCTGCTGAGGTTGCACTACCAGGCAGGTTAGTAATTATTTAGCTGGTATTATCATAGAATATAAGTGAGACAGATTGTAAAAGAGTTCAGTGTTGTAACCCACTAATAAAGGTCAAATAAGCCTAGAAGAAAGATTCCGCTTGTATTGTAAGATTAGATAAGTGATGCAGCCTGGAAAAGAGTGTAATGCAATCCAGTAATAAAGATTAAACAAGTCTCAAATAGAGTTTCCACCTGTATTGTAATATCAGATAAAAACCAGTAATAAATGTTAATAAAGCCTAGAATTAAGTACCATTCTGAAATGTAAATATAAAATAACTGAGAGAGTGTGAGAAAGACAATTTGAAGCTACCAAGAAAGCTGTAATAAGTCTGGAATAAAGGTATACTGCAGTCACAACATAATGAAATGAATGAGATAGCCACAACCAAAGAGTGTAATGTGTTAAATAAAATACAGAACATGGACTGTGTCCATCCCACAAATTGGATACGTTGCTGTACCCTTGCATTATGAAAATAGTATGGTTGTATGAAATGCTGAACATCCACAGTTGTCTAGACCCATATAAATCAAATGTAGCAGGATGCTGTACCTGAATACAGCCAGATATGAACATATATGAATAAAAATGGAATGTATATTAATGTAGCAGTAACATCCCCATCACCAACATTCCTAAGGTTACATACAGGAAACTGTACTAATACATGTAGGGGATATATATCTGCATCTACTAGGAATGTACAGTATATGTATAGGTAGTTTTAGTTGTTGATGTAAAATTTCTCCACCTTACCCTATTTTCACAAATGATGCCATTCCACACCAAATTGGGTATGTGTATTCACAATTAATTCCCATGGACATTTGTCCTGTTGGTTCATACATATCTGCATGTACGTTGATGCATGTGCCCCATTCACATATCCATACCTGATGGCCTGTTGCCACCAATCAACCCTGCATGCTGTTGGAATGTGCACTGTTGTTCTAAATATGCATGTGTTATGCTTGCTGCTCAATGTTCAGAATTCATGGATGTTTAGTTAATGGGAAAACTGATGCATGCTGTTACAACTAATTTTGAATGGTGTTGTTTATTACTAACCCAAAATGCCATAAAATACTGCTAAACATAGGACAACAGGGAAGGCGGGTTCCAGCGGACCCACCTCTCCCCCCTCAGTTGGAGAGTGCACCTGGCACCAGTGCCCAGGCCGGGACCTCCTCCTCCAGTGGCCCTGTGCCACCTTCAGGTGGAAGCGCTGCAGTGGATGGGGCTCATTCCCCCTCTGCAAGCGTGGCCAGAGGAGAGCCTCCACTCACCCTCCATAGGGTCCGGTCTGTGGTGCGTAGTGAGATCAGGTGTTCTGTGACTGATCCCCTATGCCAGCTTGAGGCGAGGGTGGCACAACTCATGGGTGTGCCTGCCCGTTCTATCCAGCCCCTAGCACAGCTCTGGCCTAGGCTGTGAAGGTGTAGTGGTAACTGCCTATGGGTGGGGATTTCAGTTCCACTGTTGCCATCTGTGGGCTCATGGGCTTGCGATATCCAAACATCCATCCCCGTCATTTGTGTTTACCCCCCACGTGTCATACTCCACCCCTGTATTCATCTTGTTTGTCTTGTCTGTTAACCTCCCCAACCTACCTTCCCAAATATACCTACTTCCTGTACCTCACATTCCAACTCTCACCTGAAAAAAAAAATAAAAAAAGGGCACTCTGTTTCCACAAAAAAATTACGCCCCATACATAGCTGCCCAATTCACACACATGTCCACTGGACATGTAAACTGATAATTCTAATTGGCAGTACAACATATTTTGTTGTCCTCATCCCTCTCTCAGGGGTGAAAGGTTTCAAATTTCACACCAAATTTCACACATATGCACAGCTGTTGCTGATAAAGAAATGGGCAGCTATGGGCCTTCCCTACATCCTTCCTGCACATCCCGAGCTCATTTTCCTACTGTCCTACCTTCTGTGTGCCCCCTTTTTCACCACTTTCCTATCTCCCATTTTCTTTTCTTTAAAAGAAATTAGCGCAGGTGTTAGCGGGAGTAAGCACTTTTAAGCAGTAGTCAGCGGGTGTGCGCTTTGTGCAACAGCTAGCGAGTGCATGTAAGCATCGCACAAACCAGCACAAACCCGCTTACAACTGCTTAAAAGTGCCTTAGTCACTCTGTATGACAAGGCCTGTAGTCTGCTCATCAGCAAAATAAAATACCCCTGTCAGTATTGAACCCCGGACCTTGGAAACACTAGTCTGCATGAATTACCACTGAGCCATGGCAGATATTCAAGAACTTGGTGCTGAAAGAAATATATCATGAAATACACGGAGTGAATGTAAAGGGAATATAGGAAGGCCATTACACAAAGCTTGTTCCTTGATTCCTTACTGGCAATTCTTGTGGAATTGCATTACATTAGTGTGATAAGAGAAACAGCCATGCAAGGAGGTAATAATGTTACAGTAGCAACTTACATACCCCACACAGTATCAGAGCAGGAGAAACACTGCCATATTTGAATAGGTATGAGGCCAGACTTCCCAACTGTGACTGATTTACAGGGATGTCCCTGATTTGCAAAAAATTTTTACCTGTGCCCCACTGACTCCCTGTGAAATGTACTAACAGTAGGCAGAAAGGTGGGGTATCCCACGTAATGGTGAGTGTCAATAAGTTAAAGTAGACACTACTTGCATGTCAGAAATGGTGTAGTAATACATATGCTCAAAATACCCCACAGTCACAACTTCAGAATATCTGAAATATATCACAGGTGTATCCCAGTGATATGTACCTTTCCCTGAGGCTGGTCAAATATATACCTGAGAGTATCTGAGGCCTGCAATGTCAGAAAAACACAGGCATATCAGCCTGTCTGTTGTTACACACTCTGTGAATAGCTGTAGAATTACTCCCACAAGCACACCCTCATGTAGGAATACAACACAGAAATATCAAAGGATGTAGCCATCTAACAAACTAATGACAGTATAGCAGTTTGCAAGCACTGCATGTGCCTGATATTCATAATTGTTAGTACAAAATACAAGGCCCTAGTACTGCTCAGCAGCAAAATAAAATACTCGTGTAAGTGTCAAACCCCAGACCTTGGGCTCACTAGACTGCATGCAGTGCCACCAAGCCACAGCAAACATATAAGAACTTACTGCTGAAAGAAATATATCATGCATTACAAGGAGTGAATGTAAATGGAAAATAGGAAAGCCATAGCAACAAATTCCAGTAAAGACAAATATCAGGCCTTCAAGGAGTGAATGTAAGGGGAAAATAGTGAAGCCATAGCAACACATTGCAAGAACTACTGTTGTATACCAGTTAATCCACAACTCCCACAGGAAAGTACTTACTCCCATGTAAACAGTGTTAGCATTAGCAGGTGTGAGTTAACATACACACACTGAGAAAAGTGAACTGGAAAAAGCAACAGTCAGGTTTCAGTGCAACATGCATTTCAGTGGCTAAAACACAGCCTTAGATATGAGAGACATACCAACCTTCTGACTGGCACAACAGTGTCCACAGCAAACCAGCATGGTCCCCACCTTGCAAAACTGAAAGGCCTATGCCTACCTAACCTAACATTTTATAGCAGTGTCCTGAAATCACAGTGAGAACTGCAATTACCACACAACAGGCTGCATGCAATTAGTAAATGCTGGCCACCAATTGGTGCAGAGGCCATCACATGCACATGTGCAGATACCTACAAAAGCAGCCTGTACTGCCAGTCCACACATGCAATAATATCATTGCAGCAACTGGAGGGAGAGAGAGAGAGAGAGAGAGAGAGAGAGAGAGAGAGACAGAGAGACAGAGACAGAGACAGAGACACAGTGAGACAGAGAGGCAGACCAAAATAAAACAAAAAAAAAAAAGAAAAACCAAGCCAGCCAGCCATCCAGGCAGCCAGCCATCCAGCCACCCAGGCATCCATCCAGGTATCCAGGCAGCCAGCCATCCAGCCACATAGGCAGCCATCCAGCCATCCAGACAGCTCTCCAGCCAGCCATCCAGGCAGCCAGCCAGCCATCCAGGCAGCCAACCAGCCAGCCATCCAGGCAGTCATCCATCCAGCCACCCAGGCAGCCAGCCAGCCATCCAAGCAGCCATCCAGCCAGCCATCCAGCCAGCCATCCAGGCAGCCAGCCAGCCATCCAGGCAGCCACCCACCCAGCCATCCAGGCAGCCAGCCATCCAGCCACCCAGGCAGCCATCCAGCCATCCAGGCAGCCATCCAGCCAGCCATCCAGGCAGCTAGCCAGCCATCCAGGCAGCCATCCAGGCATCCAGGCAGCCATCCATCCAGCCACCTAGGCAGCCAGACAGCCATCCAGACAGCCATCCAGCCAGCCATCCAGGCAGCCAGCCAGCCATCCAGGCAGCCATCCAGCCAGCTATCCAGGCAGCCAGCCAGCCATCCAGGCAGCCATCCAGCCAGCCATCCAGGCAGCCAGCCAGCCATCCAGCCAGCCAGTCAGCCAGCCAGCCAGCAAGCTAGCAAGCCAGCAATCCAAAAAAATCTGTCAGAGACAAAGGTAATGTAAACTACATAATCTAATAATCTGCATACTGTGAACCCTCCATATGTGTTAGCAGTCTGTATCTATATGTATATGAAGATGTGCATAGGGCAAGGGACATACTGCAACTGTTAGTGAAGGCTGGGCATACACATGTAGTTGAAGGTTGTTATGTGCACATATCAATGTAGGTTGTAGTGTGTGGCATTGAAAACAGCATGCAGTGCAGGTATATGTCATGTGGTGGTGAACTTCTGTGGGACTGAGCCAGTGAGGCCTGCTACAGCTATATGGCTTGAGGACAGCATAATGCCTTATGCACAACAGTGTGCAATATCATTACAGAATGGTATGTATCACAACTGTTGCAGAAGTGATATTCCCACCATGAAAGGTGGGCAGTCCATGTACCTACATGTGCATGTATATGTACAGCAATGGATGTTAAGAAGTGTGTGTGTATAAATATATATATATATATATATATATATATATATATATATATATATATACATCTATATATCAATATATATATATATATATATATATATATATATATATATATATATATATATATATATATATATATACACATAGACAGAGAGGTCTGTATCGATACATAGAGATATATGGCTAGATAGATAGAGAATATGTATATACATATAGATATAATATACAAATACATATATAGATATAAATTTAGATACATACAAGTATACAGATAGATATGATTGTCTATAGATATGTATATATATATATATATATATATATATATATATATATATATATATATATATAGATATGCATATACTGATATATATATTTATATGTATATATATAAATATATATATATATATATATATATATATATATATATATATATATATGAAGAGAGAGAGAGGGAGACATGGGGGCAGATGTACTGCAACAGGTGCCTGGTGACCAAGGCATGGACAGAACACTAGTGTTGATACTGCAGTACTGTACCCCATTCCAAAACATGTTACCCACTAACTATCACATAGGTGGTTGCCTGCCTACCACTGAAGGTGTCAGAAGGGAACATGGGACACAGATGTACAATAGCCTCCCCTTTGATATCCGCAGTGGCACACTTGTCTTGTAATCCCTGTACATGGTACGTGTCATCACAAAAGGTGCGTCAGCTAGGGAAATATAAGTCAGTGTACCCCTGTACACCTCACAATGTCCTCTGCAGTATGTACTTCCCATGAGAACTACAGCAAGTGGAAAGGCCACAGACATACCCAACAAAGACTGATAATGGCCACAAACACATTCCCTATGCAGACTGACTCACAAAACCACAGCTAGAGTGCCTTGCATACTGCCTACACAGAGGTTACCAGTGCTGGACATACAGAGTTATGTCACACCCATTCCAGTTGGCCAACAACCATGGCAACACCTCACAATCCATCCAGCCTACATGACCTTGGGCCCTAATCCCTGTCACTGCACTAAACAGCACATGCTGGAGGTACAGGTTTCTGTACACAAATATGCCATACCCTGGACTAAACCACCCAACATTAACAAATAAGGCTCCTCATTAGTAGATGTCATACATACCCCTGATGAATGTCATGGAGATAGGTAATATGCCCTGTGAGTCACGTGTGTATAACCGTTTCACAGGAGCAAGTAAAATCACAGTACATGTGTACCAAAGGGCAGGGTAGCATATGGCTAGGCTGCCCTAAGCCCAGGGCCAATAGCATAGTACCTACCTATGACACAGTGCACACACACATGTACTCAGTGCAATACCAGCTATGTGACATTGAATGAGTGTGACACTGACTGTGTGCAAGGTCTGCAAAGGTGTGATAGCTTAGCCTGAGTTTGTGTCTGTCATGGTAGGTGGTGTCCTTGGTTTGAGGCCAGAGAAAGATGTCAGTTATTGGGATGCAAACATAGTAGATTGGCATATGTTGTGCCGTAGTTCCCTGTGTATGACTGCGGTGTCCCGTCATAGGCAGAAACAATACATGTATGCTTAGTAAGTGGTACTGCTGTTGAATCCAGCTCACATATGAACTGTTGTACTACCTGATGTTGTAGGCCTAAACACTACAGTATGGTGTATGTTCACATTCTGTGGTAACACTGTTTGGTGTGTTACCTGTAGTCTGCACAGATTACATACCTCATTCATAGGTCTGTAAGTAGGGGCACACAGTACTATAAGGTACACAGTTAATGCTCATCTGTGTCGTCATACATTTGTGTGTTGTATGTATGTGTAATGTGTGTGTAATGATGCCTGTACCATGGCCGCAATCACATGTGTGTTACAGGGTATGTGTGTGTACCTGGCAGCATGTCTACTCTGTGACAGCAGTATACTGGCTTTAGTAACAACTGTGCACATATGTCAGGTAGGGGTATGGCATCAAAGACTAGGGTGGATTACCATTGAAACTGTACATGTGTATTGCATTCATTGCATGGGATGACAATATTCTTCATCCATTAGCTTGATACATACCCCAGTGTGAGGTTGTCCATTGTATCCCAAACAGTGTGCCGAGTGCTGGTGTATACTAGTTTGTTGTATGGAGTGTGGCAGGCACTGCCAGACAGTTGTGGGCTGAGCACTGATATGTGGTATCGAACATGTATATCCCCTGATAGACAGACACATGCTATATATGGCAGTGAAGTGATATCAGTACATTTGAATATTAAGTGTGCCACATGACTTGCTCACATATTTTTCTTTTCTTTCCTTCCAGGGTGATGTTGCATCAGAGAACCCCACCTTATACAGCAGCAGAGGATCAGGAGATCCACCAGAGCCTGGTGCAGAATTACTGTGTGCTGTTTTCCAGGACCAGCCAGAACCAGCATGAGAGGGCTGCACTGTGGCAAGAACTTGTCCATCGGGTAAATGACATAGGCATGCATAACCGGACATATGAGCAGGTACACCATCACTGCAGTGATTTAATTAGACATGTCTGGCAGCTTGCATCTGATATCCACAGACAATAGCTTGCCACAGGTGGAGGGGTACCTATCCACCCCCCCCACCAGTGTGGAGGAGCACCTCCTAAGTGTTGTGGCTCCAGGCCAACAACAAGAACATCCACAAATGTGTCATCATGGAGACCGGAGCCACCCAGCATGTTGAAATGGAGTGTGCAGGTAACATGTCATATCTGTAGTTGACTGTTCTCTGTACTGGTAGTCTATGCATGTGTGAGATGTGTACTGTTTGTGTAGTTGTTAACCTGCCCATTCTTCTGCAAGATTGATATTCTGAGCATAAGCTGTACATCTGTGAAAGCCACCTGTTGTACTACTGTACTTTATCATACTCACAGTATCAAAGGCACAGTTGTGGCCACTGGCAATCACTCTCATATGCTTGCAGGTCCCTCTGGAGTGACAGCAAGGCAGCCAATCCATGCTGGTGAGTGTGTAATAACAATACTATTGCTAATGACATGTGCATGTCATATGGAGGTGTAGTGTGTGCACATGTAACACACCTACACATAATGCATGCTGTACATGTTTGCTGTGAGACTATGCATATCCCATTATTCTCAGTAGCTGCCTCACTCACATGCAATACACAGAGCATGACACACATGTGTGGCAACGCAGTACTGGACATTGTATAGGCATACCAGATACACATGTACACAACACACACATGTTTGGCATACACACTACACCTTAGCCTGCTACACATGTCCAATTATGACATCTGCAGTATGGCCAGCCTTCAGCATCCCACTTATCTACATTTTGCATAATATACCTGAGGGGTAGAGGCCTATCATGTCTTTGTGCAACAGTCTGGAACAAATAATACATTCATGTTAGGCAATGCTCACTATTGGCCACCTTACACCCATGTAACAAGTGGCTGTGTAATTGTGGATGTAGTCATGTTACTGCACCTCAGGTACAGCATGCTAGCTGCCTGTCTGGCACACATTATTATTGTTGACTGACCACAAGAAGCATGTTGATTATGGCTCACATTACTACACCACATCCAGTTCCTCTGACCACAGAAGTACACATAGCTGTCATTGCATAGCACCGTCATGAGTTTTATGTGTGTGTGTGTGTGTGTGTGTGTGTGTGTGTGTGTGTGTGTGTGTGTGCAAATCTATGCACCCACAGCTTGTAACACTTGCACAACATTGTTATGTCCTTGTACACATTGTGCCCCAGGGTGGAGACAATCACTGAACAACTACACACAAGCATCAAGTACACGTATACTGTTATTAACAAGGGCTATCTACACTTGCACTGCATGTTCCTGTGCAACACATAACCTGCATGCTGACATGTGTGCAGTGATGTTTTTCCTTGTGAAGCGGTCACCCACCCTAAAACAGTATTGTGTATGTGTTGGATTGCAGGTGTGTCTGTGTTTGTATCTGCTGTACTGAGGAGTGTGCCTGTGTGCTTGTGTGCTTGTGTGCTTGTGTGCCTGTGTGCATGTGTGCATGCATGTGCGTAAAGCCTGTGTGCATGTGCACCTGTGTGCATGTGTGCATGTGCCTGTGTGCATGTGCACCTGTGTGCATGTGCATGTGTGTGTGTGTGCATGTGTGCATGTGTGTGTGCATGCACACGTGTGCATGTGTGCATGTGTGCATGTGCATGTGTGAATGTCCATGCGTGCATGTGCACATGTGCATGTGTGTATGTGTGCATGTGTGCCTGTGTGCTAATATCGTGTACACATTTGTAAACTGTGTTTCCTGTCTTCCTCTCACAGGTTCTGATGTTGCTCTGGTGGAGTGCAGCAGGGAACCTGAAGCCACTGCTGGGAATAGTGCTAATGATGATACATGTGTAATGGCACAGGGAGGTGTGACAGGGTCTGTCATTGGTCATCCAATTGACAGTACACAGCAGTCAACCCAACCAATGCGCACAGTCATCCTGCCGATACATCCATTGTCACCAATGTCCTTAGCTGAGGGACAGCATACAGTGGGCATTGACCAGGATAGTGTGGTATCATTGGGACATGCATCCCCTCACAGCAGCCATGGCCAGATTCCTGACATGGTACCACACAGGCAGATGTCCAGGGGTTCTCGTGGAAGCGTCCGTGGTCGTACTGCCCCTGTCAGACGTGCCCACGGAGGTCTATCAACCTCAGCTATGTTCCGGGCTGTAATGCAGGCACAGGCACGTATGGAACGGTACACCAGACAGGGTCTGAGGGAGCTTAGAGCACATCACACCACTATGAATGACACTATGCGTGACGTTGCGTCTGCCATCCATAACATTAGCGAGGTCATTGATAGACATTGGGGGGACACATCAGATCTGTTCCACAAGTACATGTCCAGGAGCCAGGACAGTGCAGGACGGTTGAGGCGTCGATGTGGATGTCTGCCAGCAACATTATCAGCTGCCAGTCATCGCAGACGACAACAAACCCACAGCTGCTTCCATAGTGCCAGTACCAGCCCCAGCAATGCTGGGTCTGTGCTCTCATTAGACCATCCTAGAAGACCACATGCACGTGGCTCTGGACAGTCCCAGCAGGGACATGTGTTCAGTCAACAACCCACTCCTTCTAATGACAGTACCCAGTCTGGCTTAGTACCTGATACTGTCTGTAGCACCCCTGCCAGGCACAGGTACCATGTCTGTGGCCAGAGACAGTGACTTGTATGACCTGGCAGGTACAGTCTGTGGCTTTCCACAGACACCCGTATATGGCAGCCACATGGTGGAACTGTGTGCATGCATACACACACATAATGCTAACACCTAGGGCTAACACATACACGCACACATCGCAGCAACGTTGCCCCATCTTGTACTGTTGTCCCTCACTAACACACACACACATACATGTCGATTGGATGTGTCAATGGCAGACTCTGGCAAACCAACTACACACCCTGTGCATATGATGAAACTGCCACCTCCTGCCATCTGTAACATTGATGCTGGAACAGGATAGCATGGTACTGATGCACAGGGTGACTACATAGCACTGTAGTAGTATTATCATGTTGTTAACAGTACAGTGTAATGATATTGTTGTGGATATATTCTAGCATGCATGATGCATTAACTATGTTTGTCATTGCAGTTTTGTATACACCAGTGTTAATTCCTAGAGTGTACTGTCTGCGCATGTGCCACATGGCTGTTGTGTGTACCTGTGCCTGCATGTGTTGGGGTGTGGACAGTACATGTGTGATGTTTGCATCACCGATTTGCAGGTGGACATTTGTGAACATGGTCAGCATGGAACATGACATGGTTTGACAGTATGCTGTGGGTGATATGGTTTCCACATGTCAATGGTCTGCATTCTGGTAGTATACACAGCTTACATAGCCTGAAATTCAGTGGTCATTACATGGTGTCTCAACTGATACACAGATGTAGGAACCTGGTGTCAGTGATATCCCTGCAGTACTACACTATACCAGTAGCCATTGTTACTGAGCCCCACACATCCCTGGGAACAATACCCTTTGGCATATAGCAGTCTCATGTAAATGCCAACACACTATGGATATGTCCATCCATGACTGCAAATACATACAGTGGCCTACAATGCATTCTACACATGACACACCTAACCACCACAAGGGTATCATACGGACAGATACCTGTTGTCCAAGCCATGGTATATTGCTGTAATGCTACTGTGGCATTGTCATCGGCATGTAGTTAACATAGTATTCCAACAGTACCATGTAGGTGGTAGCACCCATCATGTAGAACGGGTAATGGTGTGTACATGTGGACAGGTGTTATCTTGTCTATCCAGTGATATTCACATTTCCAAAGGTATTCTGCAGTCTCTCTGTGTTTCACCTAAGCAAGAAGGTGTCTGTATGCATATCGGCAACAGTTGCCATGCACCTAAACTGGATGGCCATTACTCACAGACTTTGCTGTGTTTTAACATGTCTGACATATACTGCAGACATGAACCATCACCCACACTAATCTATCAAAGCTTTCATGGGTGTGTGTCACATAGTTGGCCTAGGACACAGATCACTGCAGTAGCTTGCATTGTCACCAACATACATGTATGGCCTAAGGTCTGGTAAGCTGCGGCACATGGCGGCAAAAGTAACAACTGTATTCATATGGGGCAGGCTTCACACATAGGAACTATTAAAGGTCACAGGTACATAACTGTATGTGGCAAACACATACTTGATGTGTGCATGGCAATTACTGTTATAATAATATGTCATACAATAATGAATGCAAAACACACAACACATTCACAAACTGTGTGACAAATGCACACATGGCATTTGTAGGATTCAAACCCCTACCTAACTAGGTTATGGCATTTGAGAGATGCATTAGCACGCTATTCACATTACTGGATGATTTCCCTTCTCCTGCTGTATTTATAGGGTGCTGACATCATCAGTGTTTCCAAAGAAGAATGTACATCTTTTAGTGTGTTATCCCAGTCTTCAAAATGGCCATTCCTTTCACAAAGGATTGCAGACATACATACACCACTGCCCCACCCCACACACACACAGCGTTTGCAGGATTCAAACCCCTACCTCACTATGTTATGATACTTGAGACAGACACATTAGCGCAGCGTGCTCTTCACATTACTGGATGATTTTCCTTCTCCTGCTGTATTTATAGGGTGCTGACATCATCAGTCTTTCCAAAGAAGAATGTACATCTTTAACTATCCCTCAGTATGGGGGATAACAATATCTGTGCATTCACAGAAACCTAGTTCAGGGTCACATATGCACACTGGCACTGCCAGGTTATGTTCTATACCATGCTTCGTGACCACAGGACTTGTGACACAGAACACAAGTAGGGGGTGTATCCATATACATCACAGATACACACACCTCTGGGTTGGTCCCACTGCACTAAGCATGACAGGCCATATATATACACCTACCATTGTGCAAAACTGCCTTTTGGTTTGGTGTGTAGTTCAGACCACCCACCCATACCCAGTAACCACACTTGCCTTTCCTGGGAACAGTGTCAGATATGAAGGTCTTCACACACACCATTATAGTGATTGACTTCAGGTACACAAATATTGACTGGGGATACTACTCAAGCCCTCAACATCACCCTACAGCCACTACAATTTGTGAATCCATGTGCTATGACACAACCAGTCACCACACCCACTAGGGGGAATACATATTGGACCTGATCATCACCAACATGGGGACTCTGTGTTCCACACCAGAGGTAGAACTGTCATTGTTAAGATCAGACTATGATCAACTTTCCCTGGACATCCTTATCCCGTCCCCACACCCAGCCAAGAAAATCACTGTAAAGAATTTCTCAAAAGCAGACTTTGCACTTGTGAAGACTGGGGTGGAATACGTCAGAGGCCCCATCCTGGAGGTTAATACAGACCAAACTGCAGAATTCTTTACAAACGCATTGTATGAGCAGCTGCAGGTATGCATTGATCATGCTATCCCACATAAAACCATGACTCCTCCAAAACAGGAGACCTGTCTGGTTGACCCCAGCCATATATAAGCTGTACAACAGAAGGAGGAAGCTACTACATAACAGAGCAATATCCCACAGACCCAGATAGATCATAACCTCTCCTTTGCTAATCACATTGACATAGAGTCATTGCTAAGAACTTTGCATAGCCCTCCTTCTCACACGGGTGTTCGCATGTAGATCATGTGAGGTCATTGTGGCCCTCTACTACTCACTCATCAGGACCATGTTTGACTACAATGCCCCTTTTGGGGTGTACCTTACTCAACACCTGCGGCAACTACAGTGAACACAACAGTACCTCCCCAAGAGAATCATGAGCTACACACAGATGTCCTATGCAGCTCAGCTAAAGGATCTCCAGCTCTACTCAGTTTCTTAACGCCTACTCAGAGGTAATCTATGCCTGACGTACACAGCCATTTCAAACCCAGAAGTAATGGACATGCTCCACCTCATAACATCCAAGGCCCTTGCAGCTACACACTCCAGGGACATAAACCTCAGCACAAACATAAATAGGACATGCTGCAAGGACAGATTCATTACTCACAGGCTCCCCTCACTCTGGAACTGAATCCCAATTAAAGTTAGACATAGCCCCTCACCAACCCTCTTCCAGCAAAATACAGCTGCATGGATGGGAAATTGCAAATTCACCCCTGGGATCTCCACTGTGTCCCTGCTTGACAGAGGCACAGCAAAGTAGCCTTAAAGGGTGCCTTCTGTGACCTACTTTACAGAGGCACAGTAGGCTACTCTACTGAGGAGGCAGATGCCAAATACACTCTGCCTAGGCTTATGAATTCCCTAGGGCAGACAGCCTAGTATTCCCCTCTGCACCTATGTTTATGTTTGGGATGCACAATATTTGTTGCTGCTACTGTTTGCAGGTCTTTATTGCCATAGCTTTCACAGTTTCTGTGAACAACTTGTGTATCTCCGTAACTTGTTTGATCATGACAGGGTTCCGGTATATTAATATATGTGTCTGTTGTCATTTAACTGTGTGCACAGGGTGGATTGCTGGATCATGGGAGGTTCCTGGCTTAACACATACAACTGCCAGATATGTGTGACTGACTGCTATACTCAGACATGGGCCTAAGTGTGTGAGCATGCCCAGTTCAGGCTTTCCATGGTTTGTTGCCTGACATGTGTCTCATTTATCCAAGTGTGTGAGCATGCCCAGTGTGACCTTTCCATATGTTGTGATCTGAAGTCCACTACATTTGTGGTTGTGTGTGAACATGACCAATATTGACATTAATACTGTGTGTGTTGGAAGTCATGTTGTGTTCTTACTGCCAGACTCCTTTGTGTCATAACTCAACAGGGATTATGCTGTGCTTGCAGGGTTTCCATGGGATAGTTTGCAAAGACTTGGCAACATTCTCTCATACTGGCTGAACACTGCAATGCTGTCATGGTGTAGTGGTTCAGTACTTTCCCTATGGTGCACAGTGTCATGGGTTTGAGTCCCATCACTGTTGTAAATGCTCATACTGAGCAGACCAGACTAGTTAAGGGCCAGTTGGGCAACTATGAGCATGTTGCATTTTGTTCAGCTATGGCCTACTTAAACCAGGCTTGTCCGACATTGCTGTGTATTCACGAACTTGGGTGGACACTGGCAAACATTACTCCCCAGTGACCACAGTTGTACTACTAGGTGTGTGTGATTCTGTTCATAGGTTCATACTAGGCTATCTGCCCTAGGGCATTTATAATCCTAGCCGGAGTGTGTTTGGCTTTCAACACACATTGTAAGTGGAGTTTGCCATTACATTTTTCATGGTTAGTATACTGTGCCTCTGGCTAACAGTGACATAAAAGTGATACCCAGGGTAAACCTCCCATCCACTCATCAGGATTCCTCTTGAAGAGAGTCAATGAGGGACTCTGGCTAACCTGGAGTGGGAGTTTACTCAAGAGTGGGGGGAGCCTCTGGGTTATGGATCTGTCACTCCAGCATGTCCTATTTATTTCAGTCCTGAGGTTCAGGTCTCTTGAGCGCGTAGCTTGATGGGATTCTGATTTTCCAAGGTGCAGCATGTCCATTGATTCCAGGTTGGACATGGCTTTATACATCTGGCACAGATTGCCTCTGGGCAGGCAGTATGCTACTGAGTGGAGCTGCAGTTTCTTTAACCGGGCAGTGAATGGCATGTGTTTGAGCCCTTTGATCCTCCTGGTGAGGTACTTTTGTGGTCTTTCCAGCTGCTGCAGGTGTCTGAAAAGGTACATCCCACAAGGGGCATTGCACTCAATTATGGGCCTGATGAGGGATTAGTTAAGAGGCACAATGACCTTCACTGATGTAGATGTGATTACCTTCATGATTAGGTGGGCTATATGAAATGTTTCTCTGAACACGTTGGCCACATGGTTGTCGAATGTGAGATTGCTATCGACTTGGGTCCCCAGGTCCCTTATCAATTCTTCCATACTTAATGGGTTACCACATATGTAGTAATTTGTGGGCACTTAGTTTTTGATAAAGGGGAGGACTGTTTGGCCCAGGCCTATGCTGGTCCTGTTGCAGATGTTTTTGTAGGATCATATTATGTAGCATAGCACATACCATGACAATTTGGGTACATGTAGTTGGTGAGTATTGCAAGGCTCCACCAGATGTGTCTAGGCACCGGAACCGTGACTTGAGCAACCCAAACACACGCTCGATTACATTTCGTGTTTGTGCGTGTGCCTCATTATGGCGTTCTTGTTCAGGTGTGTGTGCGTTTCCGATGGGTGTCATCAGCCATGGCTCTGGTGCATAGCCAGCATCCCCCACTAAGTGACCATGTGGGATGTCCCCACTGGCAAATGTCTGGTACAGCTGCATCAGATGCCAGATATGGGAATCATGGTAGCTTCCAGGGCAGCACACACATTCATTATTATGCCCTGGGCATCACACACGACCTGGCAGTTGATGGAAGGGAAGCCCTTGTGGTTAATGTAGGCCCTACCCCACTCACCAGCTGGTGCTTTGATTCATATATGCATGCAGTCTATTGCACCCACTACCTCAGGGTATTCTGCTATTTGCTGGAAGAGACGCATATTGCTGGCCAATACCTCACGGGAATTGGGGAAATATACATGATCACCGACATGTCCTGACATGGCATCCAGGAACTGGTGCAGTACCCTGGATGCTGATGCCTGTGATATCCCCATCATATCACCAGCTGGTCTCTGAAAGGTACCTGTTGCTAGTATTCTTAGGCCAACACATACCTTGGTTTCCACTGGGATGGGTACCCCTTTGTTGGTTCTGTGTGTGAGGCATGGCCTGCACAGCTCAACAATTTGCTGCAGGAGGTCTCTGTCCACTCTATAGTGCTCCACTATCTCCAGCTCATGCAACCCTGGTAGGTGACCATGGGCCTGTACACTCTTCTCTGTCTCCTCACTGTGGGTTTTCCGGCAGCATTTGCATTGTCACCACCCTCAGCATGCTGCATAGTTAATCTTATAACAGCAATGGCAGCCCCTAGCATTTTTTGTCTGAGTGAAGCTTTTTCAGTTTTCACTTCTAGTAGCATACTCCAGTGTTTCAGTGTCTCTTGTGAGAAACAAACTGCACTGTTGTTTGCAGAGTTTTAAGTGCTGGGCTGGGCTAGGCTTGTGTTCTGCCTGTGTTATTGCCTGATTTGGGTTGTTTTCACCTGCTAGCTCTACTTGTATCACCTGATAGCTTCCTGCTGATTGTTGTGCTTTCTTTTTCCTTTCTGTTTCCTCAGGGGGAGCAACGCACATACAAGCGCAAACACGCTCACAGCAGCTCACACACGTGCATACATGCTTAGACGGACTAAAACTTGCTTATTCTGACTAAAATGCGCACACACCAGCGCAAACAAGTTTACAGGTCTTCCAACAGCCTTATACATGCTTACTCCGGCTTAAACGCGCGCACTCACGCTTCCACACGCACACTCTGTCTTACTCGAGTTTACAGGCGCGCACACGCATGCATACCCACTCAGCAAGAAACTTTGGTGTTATCCACAGTATACACCTTCCATTTCTTGGCTTTCTCTGGCCTATCTGTTGACACACCTCTTTCCATGATGTCTAACTGACACCTAACAGATTCCACTGTCCTCCAATGAGCTGCACTACTTTCATACATACCCCCTTGTGATGTCACCTATCTCCTACTCTGTTCCTCCCCATATCCTACTCCTACACTCCACTGACTGTGCTCATTTGCTATGTAAAAGTGCGATTCACTATCCTAACACTCATTTACATAGGATTGCCTACTAATGCTTGGTTACATGTCTTAGACTGGGCTTCTCCCTTTAGCAACCCCTTCTCGGTGGCCATGTTGTCTTCAGCCTGCTATTCCCTTACATTGTAATTTGACAATTTTCATAAATTCAATGTTTGTGGCTTTATTGCCTTATTTTATGATTTTATAGAGCACCCGTTTGCGGTGCTGCTATGCTTAAACATCGAATCGGAGAAAAAATAATTTTTATTTTAATTTTGCATTAGGGAAACTTTCCAATGGCGTATATTTGGCCATTGGCATGCTTCCTCAACCATATGCAACCTTTATTTGGAGCTGACAAGGCTCCATTGTGCTATTGCAGAATGGTACTCAGTTGTCAACTGGTACATTTCTACAACTAACACGTCTCCTACTCGGACAGGTTTTCTGCTTCCTGGATCATAAATTTACCTCATTTGCATGCCTTTGGAAACGCAGAGTGAGGTAATTATATCACAACTCTCCGTGTAGGAGGCGTGTTAAAACTCTCTTAAATGCCCTACAGGCTGTTAGGTGGATCGCTAGTTGGACATGATGGCTACATGGGGTCTTACTCTACTCGTAGACTCCGTGCAAGCCATCGTGAATCCGGACCATAGTCTTTTTTAATTTTTAAAAAAAAAGACCTCTGTATAGAAAGATATGTCTGCTAACATTTCTTCAATTTTATAAACATATACATTCCTATCAAAGACCACTAAAACATTGCTCTTATCTGCCTTCATTACTAAAATTTCATCATTGTTTAACAAATCATTCAACATTTCTTTTTGTACAGAATTAAGATTAAAATATATATATTCTGGTTTATTATTAAACAACTCAATTATTTGTTGCTCATATAACATTTGGAAAAGTTCCAGTTCTTTAATCAATGGAGGATTATAAATACTAGGTTTTACAAAATCCGATTGTTCTTGAATTTGTTGTAGGAAATAATAGTTTAAAATTCAATTTCCTGACATAATCTCTAAGAGCATTGATAGTATCACATTTATCAGCTCTTTTGCAGGTACAAAAATTCCATCCTTTTTTTGTAAACTATGACATAACTCCTCACTCAGAACTACATTAGATAAATTAACAATTACAAACGCATGACTCCAGAAGCAATACCTTGCACACTTAATGTTTACTGTGTTTCGTCTTCTTATTCCATTGCATATTTCTGTAAGGTACTGCTGCTACTTCTGCCCAAGTTATGCTTTCCTTTCTGTTGCGCTGGTACACCCTCACCAGCTGGCTAATATTGCCTCTCTGAAAATCCTTGTTAGCATTTTAAGATGGATATTTATCTTTATAATTATTAATCACTACTGTCCCTTCATTTGAAATGCTGACAGTATTGCTCCATAGGGCTAATCATTTAGATTTCCTGGGACCATTCTGTCCTGTTTGAGCAGTCTCCATTTCAGTTCTTTCTGCTGTTCCATATGTAATCAATGACGTGCTAGCTCCGCCTTCTCCCTCCACTTGTTTCAGTTCATTCACTCCCGCATAATCAGCTTTATCTCTCAGATATTTGCTGATTTTTCATTTTTAAGCACCTCATTTTCTTTCTGAAGTTTATTTTGAATCATGGTCAACTTTGATTCAAAAGTTACTAAAGTTACTGAATCTTTATGCTTAAAAAAAGGCTGACCTAATATTTTTGTTCAGATCATCCATTTTTTTATTATTCAAATCAAGCAACAGTTCTACATATTGCAAACCAATTTTTTTGATTGAGTTCAAGCTTCCATTTTACTCAAGAACTCTGCGGGATAATCTGTACCAGCTGGCATTACAGAAACCCTCAGACCTTTCGGCACTCTTTGCAATTTGAGACACCAGTCAAAATAAACATTGTGCCACTGCAGCCTTTTAATTTTTAGG